>NC_143021.1:136325080-136605080 GCF_055824585.1 Amblyomma mixtum | reverse complement strand
CAGTTGCAATTAAAACAAGAGGAAGTATGCAAATAAACAGGGTCAGTCAATTCAACTTGTTTTAATGGGTTATGAAAACAGATCAGTTTTGTTTTAGAAGTATTAACATTAATAAGTTTAAACTTAAACCAGTCCATGGCTTTAATAGCTGCTATCTGTAGTGCTGTAACAGCATCAGTGTATTTCTTTGCACATGCAACAATAACAGTGTCATCAGCATATTGAAACAGCAAAGGTGGTACACTGTTAGCAAGGTCGTTAACGTATAGATTGAATAATAAAGGACTCAATATAGAACCCTGCGGGACTCCAGAGGTAATTGCCGTGAAATCGCTATGGAATCTTGAAATCGACACATATTGGCGCCTATCTTGTAAAAAGTTAGTAAGCAGTTCTAAAAACGAACCTCGAAATCCCAGCGCAGAAAGTTTATCAAGCAAACGAACGTGGCAGATGCTATCAAAAGCCTTGTTTACGTCCAGAAAAAGAGAACATGCGACTTGATTCTTATCAAAAGCTGAATTTAGCACGTCAGAGAATTCTTCAAGAAGAACCGTTGTTCCTTTTCCTGCTATAAAGCCGTACTGACAAGGTGATAGAACACTGTGCGTATTCAAAAAATTAGTCATGGTAAGTAATAGATGCTTCTCAAAAATTTGGCCAATGCATGGTAGAATATAGATAGCTCGATAATTACTCATAATGTTTCTGCAGCCACCCTTGTACAAAGGTATAACTTTAGCAGTTTTCATTGAAGCAGGTATTATACCAGTAAAAATGATAGTGTTAAGGATAACTAGTAGAACACCTTTAATCACTTCAAAATTTCTGCACAATTCAGAAATCGTGAGGCCGTCATGACCAGGAGATTTGCAACGTTTAAGACTGAAAAGTATACACCTTAAATCACTTTCAGTAATATCAGGAAGGAAAACAGATTCCATCACACTGAGAGGCGTAGGACAGTCGGTAGGAGGTGTTCGAGATGCACCAGAGACCAGAGAAAAAAAAATTGTTGAAGTCATTCGCAATGCTCTGTCCATCTTTATGAAAATGCGAGATGAAATATGTATCATTGTAGATAGCAGCGCTCCCTCCTTTCAGACTATTCACCAATGACCATGTTTTCTTGCTGTTAAAACGTGCGTCATTAAACTGAGACCTAAAGTGGTTGCGCTTGGCCAGACGGATCATGGCGTTGACACGGTTTCGTTCACGTTTAAACTGCAGTCGTAGCTGAGAACAGTTTGGGGCACGTCTTGATCGAGCCCAGAGCAGATCCTTCTCTTTAATGGCTGCCAGTATTGCGGGAGACATCCACTTATTGTCTAAATTTCGTTGTTTAACTGTCACCATGCGGGAAGATTCTGCTTTGTGTGAACGAAAAACATCGACGAACCTGTCATATAAGTCCGCAGGGGACACACTGTGTATAAAAGAATCCCAATCATGCTTTGCTATTCTTTCATCAAGACGCTTATAATCAAGTACTGATACCTTTTGCTGGCTGTGCATAGATGCAGGATGGCTGGAACTATCTGTTAACGAGCAACAAATGGAATAGTGGTCCGCAAGCTTGACCTCAACCACAGCAGACCGCACCGACAGGTTTTGAGAACGCACGTTGATGTGGTCGATGCAAGACGCGACCAGCTGCCCAGCTAAGTATTCCTCACGTGTAGGGCTGTGGATTGTAGTCGCTAGTCCCCACTTTGATAAAGTGTCCAGATAATCTGCGACCGTTGACACAGTGGGGCGTAGAATATCGATATTTATATCACCGATAATGCACACGTGTTCTTCGCGGGAGAACGATGATATTGCAAAATCTAGCTCAGCTAAAAAGATTCGAGCGTTACAACACGGAGGGCGGTAAATTGTTAGAAGAACCAGCGACAACCAAGGTGTACTACTTAGGCGGAGCGCAGCTACTTCTGCTTGAGTGAAAGGAACACTTATTTCAAAAACGGACGAAGAATCCTTAACAAAAACTGCGATTCCTCCTCCCATTCTTTGTAAACGAGTCTAAGAATAAAACTGGTAGCCTGGCAGCGAGAACTGTAGTAACACGTCTGACGAAGCGTTCACTTCCGTGAGAGCAGCGACGTCAAAACTTGAGTGAAAAGGGTGAGTTAACGCACAAAAATGGTCCCAGTGTTTCCGTATACTGCGAATATTAACATGAGTAAACTGAAATGAATTGCCTGTTTGATACTGAAAGAACTTGCGGACTTCAGAAAAATCGGAACACTTCACGAAACCTGTATTAGACATGGTTATGTTAGTTTCTCAAGATCCGAAAACTTGTTGATGCGATTGAGAGGTGCGCCTTCGGACCGCTTTGCAAGGACCTTCCCATTTTTGGTCCAGACGAACTCAAAACCCTTTTGTTTGCCCGAGACCTTGCTAGTCGGAACAGCTCGCGATTAACCCGAGACAGGTTATCGTTAAAAAACAGCCGAGGAGACTGGTCGTCTTGCACCAAATCAGGAAGGCCCTTCCGAGCTCCGAGCCATTTCTGCTTAACAGAAACCGACTGAGTCTGTACTAGGATCGGTGGGATATAGTCGCCTCTGGTCGGTAGCCGATGGACTGCTGAGATATCTGCTGGTTGAAAATCGGTAATGTATAGTTTGCCTGCTAAGGTACTTAAGAAAGTGTGCAAGTTTTCATCAGATTTGACTGGAAGGCCGTGAATCTCGAAGTTACATCGTCTGCTGTATTGTTCGAGATCATTTATCTCTCCACTCATCCTGCAAATCACTTCTGTCTGGGAAACTACTGTTGAAGACAGTGATTGAATTTGTGAGCGAAGATCTGCAAGCTCAGCCTGATTAGTGGTCACTGTAGCAAGCACAGAGTCATACCGTGACGAAAAGAAGTCAATAGCTGACTGTATGTCCTCGACTGCTGAAGCAACCTTTTCACTAGTTTCCTTGACCAACAATAGTTCTCCCATTTTCACCATCAGTGCTGATACAGTGGTAGTCAAAGTATTCAGCTTCACATTCAGAGCAGACAGTTGCTGCGAGAACGATCCACCATCGGGGTTGGATGCTACGTCAGGTTGCGCCACCGAATCATCCTTGCATGAAGGACACTTCCATGTTTCACGTGTTAACGTACTCATCTTCTTGTAGGCGTTATCAGTAACTGACGAGCAGTTTTTCCCCACGTGAAATTCGCCCTCACAGGCACAGCAAGTCATAAATTTCCCATCTTTCGGTATGGCTTTTGAGCAAGAAGACATGGTGCAGTCAGCGGCAAAACACGAAAAGTGATGAATTACAACAGGTGTAACCAACACTCACCTGCCAAAAGCGAAGCAAACGTTTAGACCGGGACAAAGGTTCGATCTTGTTTTTAAAATAGTCGCTAGAGCCAGTTACTTCTTGACTTAAGTTCACAGCGGCTGAAGGCGCAGTTACGGCTTAAGCAATAAATGCTTTAAGAAGAGCTGTTGTCGGGATAGTTGGTGATAGTCTACATAACCCATGTTATATTGCGCTATAACTACGACACATAAGAGAAGAACACAAGCACAGGGTGAGAGAAAACTATGAACCGATTTATTCAGAGGACGAGCCCCTAAGTTTTAGAGAAATCCGTGCATGCAAACCCGCACAGAAAATGCTCATAAAGTAGATGTTCCGTTCAGGACTGTAGTGAGCGAGACAGGCTCTTGACAAAGCCAGGCAAGCTTGTGTCTGCTAAAACATTTGGAAAAGCTTAACATACAAGACCCGTTCGCTGCCGAAAATTCGAATGATGTAGCAGCCAATCTGAACAGCAGGATGATATCGGGTACACGTGTTCTGTAGCTGTAGAGGAACTTTTTCACTCGATCCCGCATTTTGAGCTACCGGCGCGAGTTAAAACATGCATTCAGGAAAATGGAGAAGTAAGTGTCCCTTCAGAAGCAACGCCGAAAGTAGGGCAAGTTGGATAACGTTCATGGTGTAAAAAATAGCGCACAAGGAACGCAAGCGACGGAAAGGAAACGACGCACACAAGCGCTAAAACCGAAAGTTGGGCAAGTTGGATAAGGTTCATGGTGTAAAAAATAGCGCACAAGGAACGCAAGCGACGGAAAGGAAACGACGCACACAAGCGCTAAAACCGAAAGTAGGGCAAGTTGGATAACGTTCATGGTGTAAAAAATAGCGCACAAGGAACGCAAGCGACGGAAAGGAAACGACGCACACAAGGGCTAAAACCGAAAGTAGGGCAAGTTGGATAACGTTCATGGTGTAAAAAATAGCGCACAAGGAACGCAAGCGACGGAAAGGAAACGACGCACACAAGCGCTAAAACCGAAAGTAGGGCAAGTTGGATAACGTTCATGGTGTAAAAAATAGCGCACAAGGAACGCAAGCGACGGAAAGGAAACGACGCACACAAGCGCTAAAACCGAAAGTAGGGCAAGTTGGATAACGTTCATGGTGTAAAAAATAGCGCACAAGGAACGCAAGCGACGGAAAGGAAACGACGCACACAAGCGCTAAAACCGAAAGTAGGGCAAGTTGGATAACGTTCATGGTGTAAAAAATAGCGCACAAGGAACGCAAGCGACGGAAAGGAAACGACGCACACAAGCGCTAAAACCGAAAGTAGGGCAAGTTGGATAACTTTCATGGTGTAAAAAATAGCGCACAAGGAACGCAAGCGACGGAAAGGAAACGACGCACACAAGCGCTAAAACCGAAAGTAGGGCAAGTTGGATAACGTTCATGGTGTAAAAAATAGCGCACAAGGAACGCAAGCGACGGAAAGGAAACGACGCACACAAGCGCTAAAACCGAAAGTAGGGCAAGTTGGATAACGTTCATGGTGTAAAAAATAGCGCACAAGGAACGCAAGCGACGGAAAGGAAACGACGCACACAAGCGCTAAAACCGAAAGTTGGGCAAGTTGGATAACGTTTCCTTCAGAACTCAACAGGGATGACTGCAGACAGTTTGATCACTTTAGTGGAACTTTACCTAAACACCACCATTATAACATACGACAACAGGTTTTACTTGCAACGGCTTGGTATATGTATCGACTCACGTGTGGCATCTGTGTTGTACAACATTTTTTTTCATGACCAATCCTTGAGGACGGCTTTAGATGGCTTGCAAATTTTAAAAGTATTGAGGGTTGTATATGACTTTTTAGTTCTTTTCAGCAAGGAAGAATTATGTGCAGTTTGAGGACTTGAAAACAAATTTTAGATCAATTCAGAAGACTTGGCGAGAGCCTGACCCTCACGCACGGAGTCCGTACTGCGAACAGTATTTGGACATGCAACTAACTGATCCTGTCCGATTTCCACCTAAGTTTAATGTTCCATCCAAGGGTAGCGAAAAATTTACTGCCAATCGATTTAGCTCACTCCAAAGCTGTCAAGAGAGGCATTGCAGCCCTTTGTCTGGAGTCAGCGCTGAGGAGGTCGTGCAAGCATAGAATGAGTGAGAGCTTCGGGAACCAAATTTTAATATTGGACGATGTAGGCTACCATTTTGCGATCGGGAAGGCGGTACTTGAGTCCCTTCTCCGCTACGTTAAACCCCCACCACTTATTTGAACCGAGTAGATATGCGGAATCATGTCTTAATTCTTCATTTGAAGGGAAAACTGAAGCTCCGCCTTAAGGTTATGCCTCAGTAGCTTTAGTGGGTTAATTCTCACATATCCAGAATTGTCATTCCAACAACAAATCCGAATTTACCCGAGAACAAATTGTTTTCGGAAAACAAATCACAATTCTGTATATGTGAGAATTGACCCACTAAAGCTAGCGAGACCTTAAGGCGGAGCTTCAGTTTTCCCTTCAAATGAAGAATTAACACATGATTCCGCATATCTACTCGGTTCAAAGAAGTGGTGGGGGTTTAACGTAGCGCTCATTAACCAAGTCCGTCTAAACAACTTATTTGTGTTCGCATTTCTGTTCGCCCAAAAATACAAGCACTATACAATTAGTGCGCGAAGAGGAATTACTTTCGCCTTCGGGCGACAGACCGCGAACTTTCTATTTCGCGGTGTGTCGCCGCGACCAAACTTTCGCCGCGACCAGCAGACGGAGGAGCAGACGGAGATCGGTGCGGTTAAAATTTTTAACCGCACCGATCTCCGTCTGCTCCTCCACCACCACACAGACAGTGTGTGGACGGCCGAGCGCCTCCACCGTTATCGTGGTGCTTCCAGTGCATTGTGCGCGAACTGCGACAGCCTAGACGGCGAACCAAGCATAACTGCAGCTTTTCGCTTGTATACATCCAGGCTTAACCACAGCTAAGCCAATGCCAATTTTTTTCTCCACAGGAAAAAAAACGGATACTGTAAGGTGTGATGTCAATGTCCTTCATAACTGTTTGTTGTTGTATGTCCCAGAAGACCACAGCATCAGTGTACCCAATAAAAAAATGGCCAATTGTCTCTCATGTACTGCAAAGACTGCAGTTCACCGTCCATGGCGCAAGCATCTCCTTAGCATGAAGCCGTGCCTTCAAAGGCAGGGTAGATGTGTGCACTTTAAAGAAGAATGTTTTTGCAGCAGAAGAAATGCCCATTCGCCTAAAGGGTTTTAAAACACTAGTGTGAAGGAACTCCAGAAAAGGTTGCCGATACAACGAGACAGGCAACAAACACTCTAAGTGCCCGAGTCACCTGCCTGTTTTTTATTTTATTTAAAAATACTGCTATCACAGTTGGGACATTGCAGGAGTGGTACAGAGGATGGAAAACAGATAAAACAGTAGGAAAGGGCATAAACAAGTGTGAATCGGACATTTTACATAAACAAAAGTGTTCTATTAATAAGAAAATACATGATTAGACAATTCCTGCGCAAAGCGGTCAACAGACATCTGACGTAATGTAATATCCAAATTATTCCATAGCTCGACTGTCGAAGGAAAAAATGAATATTTGAAACAGTCCAAAAACGGCTTAAGTGGCACAATGTTAAGCGGGTTAGTACGGCGAGTGACACGAGTCGCCTTATGGAGAGGCTATACAGGTAGTCTGAAGAAAAACGCACAGTAAGGAAACTGAAGGTGTCAGCAACATCATTAAGGAACCCTTATAAAGGCTTCTCAAGAGTGTGTCCAGTCAGTGGGAACAGGAAACTGAAATGAGCACTGAGTCGCCTAATAAGCACAACTGCTAGAAAAGGGGGGTTTGCCGCTTTGAAAAAGACAAAAAACGCCAAACTAGCTGATTCAGGAATAAGTGAAGGCCTGTTCCGACATGCTCTAGACAAAGAAATAGGTTATCGCGATGCATTGCTTCCCATTAGCAGCGCGATACGAAGGCAGCACATATTCTTTGCATTACCTTCACTTTCTTCCTCGCAGTGGAGAACCTGCCACATATAGGTAAATTTTGCAAATAAAAAAACTGTTGTAGACTTGAGCCCTCCCAACCCAACCAAACTTTGGTTTGTCGCCTCATGGAGATTATCTTTGAACCGCCGTAATCTCCACTGTAGTGAATTTGATGAAGACGAAGCCCTAGTTAGTGAAGGGTCCCGACGTCCCAGATTTGCCAGCGTAAGGACTTGGCGTTATAGCCCAGTGGCTCGCTCAAAACCTGTAGGATTTAGCACATTCGAGAGCCGCACCTGATACCTCGCAAAACTTCAGTCAAACGTAACGCCTCAAGCACAATCGTTTTGTCATAAGAAAAGTGTGTGACATCATCTGCATATGCTAAAATGTTAATTTCACATTGTTAATTTCGCCAGGGAGAAATCACGGTTAGTGGCCCTGTAAATAATTCTGAGGCAAATGGGTTCAATATATGGAGCAAACAGCAAAGTCAATAATGGACAGCCTTTGTTGGGCCACGGAGGAATGTTTGTTCAGCATGGTGTTTACTATACGAAGTTATGCATGTAGAGAAGGACAACACACACGGCTATACACACAGAATCCTTCGTGGCCCAAAGCACGAAGGATTCTTTCTTTTTTTCCTTTCTTTCTTCCTTTCTTTCTTTCTTTCTTTCTTTCTTTCTTCCTTTCTTCCTTTCTTTCTTTCTTTCTTTCATCCTCTCTTTCTTTCTTTGTTTCTTTCTTTCTTCCTTTCTTTCTTTCTTTCTTTCTTTCTCTATTCCTTTCCTTCTTTCTTTCTTCCTTTCTTTCTTCCTTTCTTTCCTTCTTTCTTTCTTCCTTTCTTTCTTTCTCTCTTTCTTTCCTACTGAAATGCATAATCGAAAATAGGTTGTAAAGGAATATCTCGCTGCAAAGCAGAAATGTACGACATATGCGTGTTCGCGTTTCATTCCGGCCTGACTGTACATCCACCCTGACAGGCTTCAAGCCCGACTGAATCAGGTCGCATCACGGAACCCGTCATGCACAATCACACCAGCATCCAGCTCTCACCTCGTCAGCACATGAAAATTCCTGGAGACACACGCATGCACCGGGAAACGCACCACCCGCACCATAGCACACTGCTCTCTGAACACAGAGACTTCAATGAACATGGTGGCTCTGTGTGGCGATCGGTCATGCGGCACTTCACAGGCTAAACAGTCTCATAAGCACTAAACGATCATATGGAACGTTAAAACCTTTCATTGTCGGAACAAAATATTACAGGATACGGTGTAATCTCGATATCCTTTTCCAGAGTCCATCGAGGAGGTCCCTTAAAAACACGGCAGGACGTGTGAAGTTGTCACCACCTCGCGCACTTTATTTAACGTGCATTCATAGAAACCCTCAGAGTGTGTGGGAGGTAGCAGTTTCGGTCACAATGGAGATGCCCTCGACTCAGCGTGGCAAGCTCAGCGGGGACCAGCAACCAAGTGACAGGAGGTTTTTGGTCGTTTGGTGCCCGGCATTGGTCGGTCGCAAGGCACAGAATGGGTCAGTGGGGAAGGTAAAAAACTTTTTATTGGGTTGGAGCCAAAGGTTCACAGACAAAGCAGACTTTATGCAGCAAAGAGATGATAAAATGAATTTTACGATCATTGGTACTAGCACATGCAAAGTGATTAATAAAACAACGCATTTCATGCAACGTTACACACGAGAGAGATTACAATACAATGAATTTTTGCACCTAAAGTGCACTTACCCAAACAAAACGCCACAAAACGCAATTTGTTCATGGGCACTGCGACAGTCCGACGACCAGAGGCTCACGACGATGCCGTCCCGCAGTCTGGCGTTCTGAATCATTTAACCGTGTCCGGGCGAGTGGTGTTGTCCCGAGAGTCCAGCGGGCGCGCTTCGCAGAAGCTTAAACGGCGGCTCGGGCTGACAGACAGCGGTCAACGTCCTTCATATATAGGCGTGCTCCACGTCTATTTGTTCTTCGCGCCAAGGCAGGCGCACACATACACACAGTATTAGCTCTGAAACTTCTTTCCGGTTTTCCCGGCGGGCAGCCGTCCCCATTGTTCACGGGTGGAGACTGGCTTCGAGATGCCGCCAGATCATTCTTATGTGGCACCGCCGCTGGCTCGCGAGTGAAAAAGGAGAGGCCCTCACTTAGCACACTCAAGGCTGCTCCCTCTCTATCAGCATTGAGTAGAAACTACTTTGAAATTGTGGAAACATCGACGGCATGCGCTGACGTAATCCCTCTAGGCGTCGCGCCAGCGAGTGAAGGTGAAGAGGGTGGCAACACATGCAAGCCTAGGCGCTCTCCGGGTTTCTTTTTTCCGTGTTCTGACAACGCGCGCTGGCTAGATTGCTTCCGCGCGTTGCTGTTTTTTTTTTAAATGGGCTGAATTTTGTGACAGTCCCGCAAGCTGAAGTATGTAACTAATCGGTACGGTGTGCAGGTCGTTTTTTCGGCACCGCACAAGTTGGGATTTTTGTGTCGGTGGATGGTACCCGGGAAAACATCCGTGCTGGAATGCATGAAGCATCACGCCACACAATTTGGCATGTGTTCGATGGGAGTTGTTTACGAAATCTCCAAGACATTCTGAAGAGTGTACATAGGTCAAACGGGCCGTTGTTTAAACCAACGACTGGAGGAGCACCAGCTTTCAATGAAACAAGGGAAAGGGTCCAGTTTCTCCTTACATTGTGACGCATGCTCTTCGTCTGCTGCTGGTAAGCCATGCCTGCCTTTGCTGGCTAGAACCAAAATCTTGAGGCGCAGTCATGACCAGACGGTACGTGAGCTGGCAAAGGCTTTTTTCATTGAGCGTAAAGGTGCTAAGTGCGTAAGAGATGCTTCAGTGAAATTGTACAAAAAAGAAAAAAGTTGGTGTCATAAGCACTTCAGGCAATGATTTGACATGAAACAGGGTATAAATATCTTTTTGAATAAAGTAAGTCACGAATATGCGCCCGTCCTTGTGCACTACTCGTCCTTGTTTTTTTTTTAGCATTTCCCTTGCTTAAGTATGTACGGCTGGCTCGCCCAATAACGTGTATTCTTAGAGCTTGGTGGTTTGGCTTCGAAGCAGAAGCATTTCAAAATTGAGATGCGTGGCTTTTGTGCAAGAGGTGTACAGAGGGCAAAACAGTTGTCGAGAACGACCTAACTGTGTGTTCCGCAGCACCAAAGCCGCTGCGAGCAGGAAGGCAGAAATGACAAAGAAACCCTTTGAGCTTAACTGCACATGCTTACCTCCAGACCATCTTTAACCAAATGTTTTGGCTAGAAGTGGCATGTTCAGCCCGAAACCCGCCTAGAACGTGTTCTAGACAAGCGTTTTGCTCTCTGCACAAAAATAGCGCTGTACTTCTAAGACTGGCTCTGTCCGAGAGTGCGTTTGATGTATCTAAACACTTTTACAGGTATGCTTTGCTTAGCAAAGCTCCACGGAAAGCCGTCCCCAGTGCGCAGCTGCACTCGCAGACCGAAAGAGCTGGTGGGAGCAGGGGCAGCTGCGATTTACTTCCTGGCGTGAGCCCACATAGACCTCTTTGGGGATGGTCTTGTACGTGAGCTTGCCTTACAAAACCAACACTAAAGCTTAATAGATGGCTTAGCGGCCTAAATGGCCATTAACTGCGTTCTCTCGCGCGATGTGCACTTTAAGTCGTAAAGAGGCGAAGGCCTTTAATCAGTACCGAAAGTTGTGCACGTCGGCCGAGTTTTTTTCGCGCCAGTCTTCATAAAAGACGAATACCGGAACGCAGACAATGCCATGGCAGGTGGGAAGTAGCAGCAACTGCTGTCGGAGAAGCCCAATCACCACCAACACCTGCCTCTTCGCGATAATGAATAGCGTGAGGGAACGCTGGATGTTCTCTAGGCGGCCATTTATTCATTTGCGTAGAGCGTCGGGTGGACGTTGAATCTGGCGTGAGAGTATGACGATGGCACTGTCCAGACGGACAACTCGCTTAACGTCGATGTCAAGTGCCGAATGATCGCAGGGAACGCCTGCGTTGCCAGTGCGATCTGCACGTGCGATCATCCTGCACGTGCAACAGTGGCACAAGGACTGGGAAGCATACCTTGACGAAAGTAGTGTCCTACTTTAGAAAAAACAACCTCCAGCTTCTCCAAGCCGACAAGGAGGGCGGCTTTGTCGTGTTCACCGAGGAAGAGTTCGGAGTAAGAGCCGTTGAAGCTATGGCCAAGAACTTCGATGCTGTGAAATCCAGTGCCACGAGAGTGAAAGTCAAGGCAGCCCAGTTGTGCAAAGACTTGAATTTAGACAGACTTGCGAGTAGCATTACGAACAGTAAAAAGAATGCGCTTACAGTGTTTTTTACTGCGAAGACGCATAAACCGTCAGTGCCTTTTAGATCTGTAGTTAGCGAGACGGACACTTGGCAGCTTAATCTAAGCAGATATCTGCAAAAACACCTCAATAATCTTCCTGTAGTTGATCCTTTTCATACCAAGTGTTTAAAAGATGTTATTAGTTTTCTAGAAGCAAATGATTCCATTGGGTACGTGTTTTCCGTCGATGTGGAAGATTTATTTTATTCTGTGCCCCACAGTGAGTTGTTTGCAGCTGTAAGAGAAGCTATAGAAGGGAGCGGTGCTGTTCAATTTCAGAACTCGTCAGGGGTTTCAATAGATAATTTTATGAAGATACTTGAGTTTTACCTTGGTGTGACGTTTGTCGCTTACGACAGTAAATTTTATCGCCAAAGACAAGGGATCTGTATTGGATCCTGCGTAGCGCCTGTACTGACTAATATTTTTCTTACATCTATTGACCGCGCCCTTGAACTAAGTTTAACGGGGAAGGGGGTACTGAAGGTTTTTAGGTATGCTGACGATTTCCTAGTAGTTTTTAAAAAGCAGAATGAATTGACGTACACAGACGCCGTGAGCTCTGTGTTAAATACTTTTAAAGAAATGGGAGGGGGATTGAGGTTCACGCATGAGCTGCCTGTGGGGGGTTCTTTACAGTTTTTTAGACATCAACATCACTGTGGGTGAAGGTCATTCTTGTTGGCAATATGCACCGCGAGCACAGAAGGAGCTACTACCGTATGCTTCGGCCCAGTCAAAAACGGTGAAACGCGCCATTGCCAAGCTTTGCCTGGAATCGGCTCTCATGAAATCGTGTTGTCATTCCATGCAAGCGAGCTATGACAAGCAGGTGGAAAGATTACGTTCGGCAGGATTTCCTGGCACAATCATCACAGCGGTTGCTGAAGCCCTGTTGAACAAGATGAAAGCCGTCAAGATGCAGCAGCCATGTTACAACAGGAAAGCGGCTGTGAAACCTGAAGTAGTGCCATATGTGCACAAGGTAGCCCACCACTTGAAAAAAGTGGCCAACAAACATGGCGTACCGGTTGTTTTCTCGGCCCCACGCAAGCTGGCACAGCTCTGCGCGCGAATCGCAAGCAAAGACAAGAGTGGGTGCCGTATCAGACATGCAGAGAAGTTCGTGAATTGCTGCATCGGGGTGGTGTACGAAATACCGCTGTCATGCGGGAAGGCCTATGTGGGCCAAACAGGGCGGTGCATTAATGAAAGTGCAGGTGAGCACGCCCGGTCAGTGAAAGACGTAAGTGGTGCACACCTTTCTCAGCACTGCGCTGACTGTTATGAATGCTCTCGAGCGGCAGAACATTTGCCACAGGCAAGATGCAAGTACTGCAGAAAGTGCCAACCACGGTTTCATGAGATAAAGATTTTAGGTAAAAGCAAAGACACAAGGGCGAGGGAACTATTGGAAGCATATCATATAAGGAAGAGAGGTGTATCGTGTGTTAGCGATACGTCAGTGAACCTCTACAAATCGGAGATGGCGTATCTTGAACGGTTCAGTAGATAGTGTGGTGTGGAAACTGGTATCTGTCAGCACGTATCCTGGTTTTCCTTATATTTGCTGCGCTGTTAGTGAATAAAGTTAGATGAAGTTTAGATTCTTAGCTGTTCGTGATTAGTGCTCGTCGATCGCTATGGGCAGATATCGGCAGTCTTATGGGATAGGTCTCATCTCATTCGATGCCACTAGCCTAACTCTTCGAATAAAGTGAAGATGAGGATGGCAGCTATAAAATAATTTGAGGATTTGTCACCTCTATAAGTTTTGATAAGAAGTTGGTTAAAGAATGGGAAAAACGTCTTTAGAGCTAGTCAGACTCAATCATATCGGACGTCGTGTTTCGGCGAGATGAGTTCGGCGGGTGGTGTGTGTGTGTACATATAGATGTATATATATACGCACACACATGTATACTCGAGAACGGCTCGTTCTCCAGCCAAAACGTTGTGAATTAAATCTTGTTATGGTTTGCAATTTCAGGTGACTTGATCTGATATTGATGATGTGAACTCATAGATGGAGTTCACATTTGCGATGTGATCTCCGCGGTTGCAGCTGTCTTACACAACGTCGAAACTTCTACTCGTAGTCTCTGCCCTGCTTGCGTGTTGTGAAAGTCATTCGGAACAGCCTTCGAAAGACATGGCCGTATAACATGTTGTTCACCTTGCTTGTTGAAATTTTTTAAACGCGACCCGAATTGTACAGCAGCCATCTGTTGTTTCCCATGCGTGCACCAAATCAAGGTTGAGACGAAATGCATGCTCGAAATATGGCAGCTTTTTAGGAAATTCTACACTGAAGATAATTATGCTTTGTTTTTCCTATTACAGACGCTGGCGTTTTCAAATGCAACAAGTGTGCTGCTTGTTTCTCAAATCTTCAAAAACGGGACTGGCATCAGTGGCACGAACATCCCTAGATACAAGTGACGCAGCATTGTTGCAATGCTGAGAATTATTCCTTTTATTCATGGACTGAAGCGATCAGCTCCAGCAGCGCGAGACTCGTATTCGCCTCGACCACGAAAGAAAACTGCTTTTAGTTGTACAGACATTACGACGATTTTTATCGAATAAAGAAGTTATCAGTGACCCTTTCTTTCCATACGGAAATTGCTTTGTTGCTAAAGCTGGTTCGTTGGTTTATGGGGTTTAACGTCCCAAAGCGACTGAGGCTATGAGAGACGCCGTAGTGGAGGGCTCCGGAAATTTCGACCACCTGGGGTTCTTTAACGTGCACTGACATCGCACAGTACACGAGCCTGGAATTTCTCCTCCAAAGAAATTCAACCGCCGCGGCCGGGATCGCACCCGCGCCTTTCGGGCCAGCAGCCGAGCACCATAGCCACTGAGCCACCGCGGCGGCTGTTGCTAAAGCGTATGCCAGAAGCGGCGAGCAATGCCTTAGCACAAATAAATTACGCTCGACAGAAGCCTCCAATTCTATGACCTCGGGTTTTTTTTTTTTTGCATGGCCACGGAACCAGAGACAAAAGTTTGGTTTAGGCTTGGCTTATTGGGGTGTAACATCGCTGCTCTGGCTATGAGGGACGCCGTAGTGAAGGGCTCTGAGAATTTTGACCACCTGGGGTTCTTTAACGCGCACTGACATCGCACAGTACACGGGCCTCTAGAATTTTTGCTTCATCGAAATTCAACCGCAGCGGCCGGAATCAAACTCGCGTCTTTCGGGTCAGCAGCCGAGCGCCATACCCACTGGGCCACCGCGGCGGCTGGGGACAAAAGCGCCTAAAACCTTGTGTATATTACGGTCGCACCGTGCATGCACGCTCTTCCGTGAAAAAAAAAGGCCTGTTTTAAACTGAGCTCCAGACACGCTCCGGAATGTAACGCTTGAAACGAAGGAAAATTATGCTGTTTTAAGGGTAGAATTTTAGCTCCACCTTTTCGTCAATTCAGCATAATATATGACAGATATTCATCGTCATCGCTATCACAACAGAGCGGTTCCCCTTCCATTGTTTGAATTTTGGCGTTTGGTTGGGAGGCATGCTCAACTTTAGCGAACCGACAACTCGTTGTCTCGCGAGACAACTCTGGTTGGGTGTTTTTAACCGCAGCCATTGCGCCAGAGCAGCGAGAGTGGCATCCCTGCCATTCCTCGCCGTTTTCTTCTCTGCAGCTTCATACCATCTCGAGATTCCGGGGGAAACCAGTTTCAAGCACGTGCACTGCGTGAGAAGTGATACAGCGATACATTTCTTACTTAGCTGACAGGCAACAGTGTGTATGTATTCGAAACCACCAATCATCTCTACTACCTATAATCAGAGGCGTACCTCAGGGAAGTGTACTAGGCCCTCTGCTATTTAATGTCTACATAAACAGTATTGTGAACATTGACCAAGGTTTAAATTTATTATTTACGCTGATGACTGCACGATTTTGTTCTCTGGTCCTGATGTGAATGAACTAGTCACCAAGTGCAATCAACTTCTTAATCGGCTTCATGAATGGTCTGATATTAATCTACTAAAAGTTAATCCTGCAAAAACAAAAGTTATGATATTTTGTGCAAGAAACAAAAATTTTCGTCGAGAAAAAAAGGTCACTTGTGGTGGTGAAGAAATTGAAATTGTTCACGAACACACCATACTAGGTGTAACTTTTTCTTCACACCTTACATGGGATTCGCATGTTGAGAAGATAATAAAAAACCTCTCGTTGGTAACAGGTGCAATCGCTCGTTGCCGCGCGTTCCTTCCTGGTAGAATAAAGCTACAAATATATAATGCATTATTTGTCTCGCAAATAAGCTATTGCTCATTAGTCTGGTTGACAACAACTAAGGCCAACCTAGAAAAAATTTACCTTCTGCAAAAGAAAGCTATACGTCACATTGCCAATCTCGATTACCTAAGCCACACACGGCAAGCTTTTGAGACCCTCAGTGTGTTAAAAATTCAAAGTATGTATGAATTCCGAATATTGCTTTCATTTCATCTGTCGTCATCCTTTAGGTCTATGATAGAAGGCACTGCGCTATTGAAACAGAACGATCACACAGTTAATACTCGCAACACAGACACTTGGTTTGTTCCCCATTTTCGCACTGACTATAAGTTCCAAGCATTACAGCACAATCTTCCAGTAATTTTAAATAGATATAAAGACATAAATAACCCTACTAAGAAAGCATTGCGTGAATTATTTCTTCAAAAATAATTCCTGACGTATAATTCGCGCCCAAGTACAGCTGCTCCCTTGTATCTTGTGCAAATATGTTTTCTGTATTTCCCTATTGAAATTTATTGATGATTTTGTGCTTTCTGGATGTCCTGTTTTTGTGAAAACTGTAACCTGACTATGTGTTCGTTTTTATTTCTTTTTGTGTGCATGTCAATGTTCTCAACAAAGTCTGCTCCTATGCCTTGTAACGGCTGCCTGGGCCTCGTCAAGCTGTATACCTACAGCTTTTAGTCCAGGCAGCCGCCAGAATTTTCTGGAAAATAAACGAAATTGAATTGAATTGAATTGAATTTCAAAAGATCTAAAGGCGCAGCACCGACGAAGGCAGACACTACTCAGGATGACTGTTCAGGAATTTTTTTTTTCCATGGCTGGAGGTGATATGGCTTCGAATAGCAGGAAGGAAAGAAAATACAGAAGTTTTTGTGTGCCACGCGCACGACAAGAGAACGACGATAGAGAATTGTATTGATTTCGTTGAGTGCGACCTTGCCCGCACTGCAAAAACTTTCCGTGAATGTTCCGTACAAACTCTCCATAACAGAACAAACACTTGCTCTGTTGCATCGAAAATGGAGGGTCCATCCGTAACACATTCGTGAAGGTGGCTGGCCGTATTATGCATTTTCTAATACGTATTACTCGCCGTAACTGTTGGCCCCCGGACTAGGCACCACATGACGTCCCATTTCCGATCTGTGTGGTTTACTCTTGTTCAACAATGTCCACAAACTAGCATGGCGAAAATGAGATTAACCCCATGTGCAAAGTTGAAGATCCGAGGGGGGTGATAATCAAATTAGACCCAAGTGACGCATAATGTTGCTTCAACGTTGAGGGATTGCTACAAATTGTGAGCAACATTAAATAACAAAGGACTTACTTTGCTATAACTTTAAAAGAAGAACGTTGACTTCATAAAAAAATATTTTCGCCATGTTGCTAACCACATGAAAGGGTAACAATTAATAAATGCATTTAGTAAATAATTTAGAAATGCAGAGTAATGAGGTCAAGAGATAAAAAAAATTTAGACACAGACAATGGTTAGACAACTTCTCTAAATTGAAACTGAACACCAGCTGAAAATACATTACAAACATGATGAAAGTGCACAAGGTGAAAGCCGAATTTCCGTCTGCCGCTTGATAAGGAAACGAACCACTGAGAAAGCCAAAAGCATGGGCAAAAAATTTGTGAATGCAGTGCAATGTAGCAGTCACATCTTTGCTACACAACCATCAATCAAAAACGCTAACTCCTTCACGGATAACAAAAGCACAGGCACAACAAAATATTGCTCATTGCAATGTTCAATTTATTAGGTACCTATTGCCGGCCATTCATCCCTGGTCTTCCTGCGGATAAATGAAATGCTGCAAAAAAGCAGTGAGCAGCCATAATTGCTGTAGTGACAAGGAGGATGTGCACCGTCGGTGCTGCTCCCTCATCCTGACTAGGAAATAATAGCTGTTTTTTCTGGAATGTACTCTGGAAGCATGAATTTCCTATCCACCTTTATTTAGCTTGCACTGACACGACCCATCATGAACTCTGCAGCTTTGACAAACATGCGTGCCAGTCGACAGCCACAGAAGACTGTAGAACCCTGCTAACTTGCAAAAAAACCAGTGCTCAGAAAGAAAAATTATTAAAAAAATGAGGAGTTCCTTATACGCACTAAGTTTTATATGGTACTAAGAATGCGGCTAAGACATGGCATGAATATTGTTTTTTTCTGCTCAGTTACAAACTTTCTCGCCTGTGCTAACATATTACTGCAATGTAAATAATGAAACATGCCAGCATTGCACAACATGCTGTAAGACTTAAAAAATACACCCCCTGCAAGGCTACCACATGCCTCTTACATGTGGTAATGTTTATATCTACCAAACTATCTAGACTAAAATGAGACACCAAGCCTCTGACATCTGGAGATGTGTACCTCCCATGCAATTAGAGTGATTGGAGATGCTCCTCCTTGGTGGCATTTCAGTTGCTAAGTGTGGAAGGACAAGATATAAGGTGAACAACTAGACACCCACTTTTTAAGCAACGCCACAATGAACAATGTGCCTTGGCTTTTCTTCCATCCAAAAAGTTTTATGTTCCATATTTACGTAACTGCTTGCATGTGTTCATTTTGGCTTGCTGAGAGGTTCTTTTCTTTGTTAAACTAGCTTTAACTCTGGCCTGTCTTCTGCACCTTCTTAATTTTTTGCTAGTGTTCACCTTAAGTCATGTGCAAGCTCACGCAGATCTCTACTTTTCTACGTTTGCAACTGTCACATCTTCTCTGCCTTCGTCATGTCCATCACTGCATCCGACACCTTCAAGTATGCTGTGTATAATCACCTTAACTAATCTGCCTATTACACATGTATTTTTGTTAGCCACCCACTCCTCTATCTGGCGCCGATAGGCCCTGAGAGTAAATAAATGAATTGTAGTCTAAGCTAAGTCTCAGGAAGCATGCATTATGTTCAGTTTATTTTACCATGTTGACCAGTAAAGAATGGACAGAAAAAAGCTGCAAAGTGGAGCTTGACATGCCTCTCGCCCCTACAGTAGAAAGCAGCAGGCAAGGCATACGTAACCACTAACGACAACGGAACATGCCAAATGTGAAGTAAATCAGTAATGTTCCTCGCATTTATAACAAGGCATACTCTCTGCTCAGTAATTTATTACCCCCTTAGACATTCTGTAAGGAGTGCATACAATAATGTGTCACCAAAATACAATGTGAATCATTAACCCTGTGCCAATACAACAGCAAAGAAATTTATGCCCAATAAATGCATTGCTTACATGCAACCAAGAGGCAAGAATGGGCCAACCTGGCACATATATGCAAAATAATAAAGAATGACATTTGAGCAGCCGCTCATTCCCCAACCCCCTCCCACAAAAAAATATGAAAAAGGGTGCTCTTCACACTGCACGTTTGAAAGATGCGGCTGTAATATTTGCGAAAGTTCAACTACGTGTGAAATTCAGACATGAATAACGCCAACGCATGCAGTTGGAAGCGAGGCGCCAGGGCGCGGGCAAACAGTAATCGTCTTCAGGTATCGACTGGTTCCACTTCTTGAGGGCCGCTCGTTTTACTATGCATCGATGCCGCATGGGACAGCAAGCGGTTGTACACTCCAATGCGGCGTACGGGCCGCACACATACACACACCGTAACGACAATACAGCGCGCAGGACGCACACAGCGAACACGGAAGAAAAAAAAACGTTCTAAAGCACCTGTGCACTCAACACCACGCATACTCCGCGCATGGTTCCGACTGCGGGCTTGGCTAGCGCTTCGACTCGTCACGGCCAAGCTGCATGCACTGCACTCTTGTGGTAACAACGCTCATGAAACGAAAAGAAAATTTTAATATGTAAAACCATTCAAGTTGTCAGCTAAAAAAGCTACGGTAAAATAAATACATCTGATATGTTTTCAAGGTGGTGCGCTTTTGCGGCGTCAGCGATGTAAGCACGGACGCGAATACGCGAATGACGCTATGAATTTCCCGTGCTGCTCTGCTAGCCACCATAGCTCTGCAAATGGCATCGTGCTCGGCGTTCTGCGCGGCTGTCTTGCCCGCATAAATTTTACTTCCTCCGTGCACACATGCTTGGTGAGGTGAACGGTGGTCGGTGCGAACAGTTTGAAGTTTAATCGACTGAAAATTGCTCAAGGAAAGTCAGCGGCATTGCATTTTTATTGCTTCTGTGCATCGCGAGTGACTGGCAGCCACACGGCATCGTCTCCGGTTTGGTGAACTTGTGAGAAGGTGAGCAATTTTTTCTCAGATTTTGAAAACGGTTTTTTGTTTCTATTGTAACCCTGTGTCTCGTCGCATGTTATGTTAACGGTAACATCAGCACAACGTGCATGCGCTTTCTGTCTCTATTTGAAGTAACATTGGTCGATCAGCGTAAACTTTTGGATTCAATTAAGCACAGGCTGTCCGTGTTGGTAGTGCGTGTCCAAAGTGCTTTGAGATCATTCTGCGCTCGAGATGGTCTTCTGATAATTTATTTATTACCAGGTATAGTCGAGATTTGGAACCGTTCATCCCACTGAAACAGTGCTGAAAAGCTGTTTTGTGTTCATGCATCTGCTGTCCTTAAACTTTTCGCTAATCATTCGCGTGGTTCCTTTCGATCTGGACAACCGGCTACTGTTGCTAGGGACGCCTCGCAGCAGAGCCCTTGGGGACGCCCAGTGGGTAAGCTGTTTGTCCAGGTGCCAAGTTACCTAAGGTACCATTCCAGACTTTTTTTTCTGTCCATCAACCTCATATTCCTTGCGAAAATTACAGTATGTAATTAGGCACTAATAAAATTGGGAGCTTATACACATTTCAGGACACTTGAGAGGAATGAAATTAAAATTGGCTTTTGAGGAAAGGAAATGGGGCAGTAACTGTCTCTCGGTGGACTCCTGAACCTAAGGGAAGGAATAAACGAGGGAGTCTAGAGAAAAATGCACCTGCAGCATCAGTATTCTCTCTGTAGACTTTTCGAGACCTGGATTCATTCCTTCTAGGACAGTGCCAAGCAGTAGGTGAACTGCACGCAAATTTATTTTCCTCTGGTGCAAAGTAAAGAGTGAAAATGTTCTAAGACAAGTCTCTAGTCTGTTTCATTCTCACTGCATTTGCTCAAAGCATAGTATGAAATGCTGTATTTCGTATACCCTGGTTTCCTTTACTTTGAGCAGTAGGTATTGACAACGAACATCAAGGCAACTCCACTCTCATTGCTTATTGCTGCTTTTAGGTTTCCTCCATGATTTTCTGTTTGCTCAGTCCTGGCCTTAACATATTTTCTTCTGCTGCTTAGCTTCGAACTATTGGCTAGGTTACATGGTTCTGCTGCTTCTATGTTCATTGTGAGGTTTGAGAGCTTGTGGGTTTGTTCTTTTTTTACAAGCATCTTTGTCTTCTCGAGGCTGATCGGCAGTCCGGAACAGAGACCACATGCATTGTTTATGTTAAGATGATGACATGATAGCCTAACACATCGTATCGTCGCCATTCGAGCCCCCTGTGTACTTGCTTTGTTGCACTGGGAGCAAAAAAGTTTAGTGGAAGTCGCAATGAGGCGCACTTTTGTTTAGACTAGTGGCAAAGGTTTACTGTTGCTTCGCAGTATAGTGCTCCCAGCTGTTGCGCACGAGCATTTAGATGGCTGTTAAATACTACTATCAAGGATTTAGCCATTGTAATGTCGCAGGTCTGTTGTGTAGGATTTCAAATCATTGTCTTGCACTGTCCCCAAAGCCTGTTGTGTGTCAGTTACGCCACTATGCTGTTGTATTTCTGTCCAGTGTAAAAAATATTTTCTGTGATTATGCTACACGCACAGGTTCATGGGGAAGTAAATATTTGGTGCCGCTTCAACCGGGTATTTCTTCAGAATGAACACATGCAAAAACCCATGCTGTTAAAAGCCTTGGCTTGTGTTACCCAAGTGTGAGGAGAATACTATTATGGCAGGGATTCTTGCATTGCAGCCTTTTAAATTCCTTTTTTGTAAAAAGAATGACGTGAGGTTTCATGAGTTACAGCTCTCTTTCATTGCTTGCTCAGAGAAAGCGTTTATTGTAAGTAAGCAGTAGTCGCTTTTTTCTATTGTTCAAGTAGCAGCATCAGCATGCCTCATCATTTTGGTCTTGAATGACTGAAGGTGCTTCCAGAGCATTCCCTTCTTTTTTTCTTGTTGTTTATTCAGCATGCAATATTGTGTCTATAGATTGCTCTTTAGCATTATTTTGCGTTCTCCCAAGCAAATTTTAGGCGACCAAATTCAGAAGCACCTTGTATTGGCCTTACATGCTCGCTATTAATGCAGAAGTAATTATATGCCACACTAAACACCAAATCTACATCCTTCAGAGTGGGTCTAGAAGCTTGTCTCCAGACTTTTGCCTTCAAGGAAATCTTACAGGCTTCACATATCTGCTTGGTGTTGGAAGTGACAGCCTTGACTGATAATGATATGCATTAGACACACATTATGCATTTACAGTTAGGCCGGAACGAAATGCGAACATAGATGTGCAGTACTTTTCTACTTTGCAGCGAGGTATACATTTAGAAAAGGTTCATATATGTGTATTAGGCACATCTCTTAACCAGAAACAGGAATCAGGCTAGCTGCATGCTCAAGCTGAAATCACACAGGTGAAATATTTTCTCTTGTTCATAGGCGCTGTTTGCATTTCATTCCAGCCTGATTGTGCACTACTGCCATAGCAAGTACCCCATCTAAACGAGACACTCTCTTGTGGCAAATCATGTGCATATGTTTTAGACACATGTGTGAAGAAATGTGCAGCTACAAACATTGCATACTTGGTTATTCATAATGCTTTTTTTTTCTCATGTGCATAGAACAATGTTCAGCTACATTGCTTGTTTTGTTGTTACTACTTCTATTTTTCCGCTAATATTAAACTACACATTAATCTCAGAGACCCGATGTTCAACTGAATGATCCTTCTGTGTCCCACTAGGAAGGCAAAAGCATCACGCCTAGTGCTCATTCACCGCCCTTCATCCCTGTTTTGGTTTCAGTCGGTCAGTTATGCTGTTAATGAATGCAATCACTTTATAGCAGAAGTATATATGAAAATATATTTTGGGCTAAGTGAGGTTAAGAAGTTATCCACTGTGCACAATGGTATGGTCGGTCTTGTACATCTTTAGTTGGGTGTTAATGTTTCTTTTGTGGTTGCTGTCTAAATAACTTTGCCAGCCTATTGTATCCTAAGTCCTTTTATGCCCGTCTTCCTTCCTACTGGCTCTCTCCCTTTTCAGTCATTCCTTTTTCCTTTAAACTGGCGATTGGTCACAAGCCTGCTGTGGGAATGGCAGCTAGCACTAGGCCCCCTTTTTTTTCATTGAACCTGCACTGCTAATATTAACGCTAATAGTACTGTATCAGTATTTATGTGATACTTCATTTTTTGTTGTGCATAAATAGATGGCTAAGCTAATGGTGGCAGTGTTGAATATCACAATATCATGCATATATCTTGCATGCAATATCAGTATCAGTTTATTCACTTTGGATGAAGGTTAGACAAACAGGGTGATAAAAGCATCTGGGCCCTTAGCAAGCTGCTAGTTCGGGCCCATGCAATAAGTGCACAAAATAGTGTACCCAGGCGTCAGCACAAGAAAAAAAAAGTGTACATTTTATATGAATAGAAGATGTTACACAAAACTATATCAGTATATTCACTATTACACTACCCTCTGTTTCTTTCAGCTCGGCCGTTTGGCTGTAGATATTTTGTGCTTCTTTCCTAGTTTAGTCCACTCAAACTAAAACTTTGCGTTCTGTGTTGCAGGTAGAATCTACAATGAATGCCGCACTGTGTCTTGTAAGCAGGAGGCGGTGTTAATGGAGCCATGAACTTTTCTTGCGGATGACTGGCGTTGGCCTTATTATGCACTGAACCTCAAGTGTGAAGAGGAAAATGTCGTGTTGGATTTCTGCAGAGGTGAGACATCATGGTGAATCTACCAGTGCGAAAGACGAGACAAGAGACAAGACAGTCGCTGAGTCGCGGCCATAGTTTATTGAAGTGAATAGGGAATACATGAAGAAGCCAAGCAACACCACAAACCACACAATTACAGATAAGCATACATGACAACATGACTCAATGCCCCCGAACATTCCCCTGATCGAAATAGTCCAACTCTTTGCGTGTTAGTGCGATAGACAACACACTTGCACATTAGTCACCGAGTCGTAAGGTGTGTCTAGCCTCATAAATCTCCCATTTAATCTTCTTTGAATTTACTGCCAAAATGTGGGCTGCCAAAAGGAAAGGGTAGCAGCCTTCACATCCCTTGCAATATACAGAAAAGTTAGTACCCCTACCCTCTTGTGCTCCTGTAATCTTACATTGATACACCTTCCAGTTTGACCTATATAGACCCGACCACAAGATAAGTTCATGTTCATTTCATAAGTTCATTTCATAAGATAAGTTCATTTCATTTCGCATGTTCATTTTACAAGGTAGATATACATTGCACTCCACATGTGTACTTTTCTCTCGCCACATTCACAGAATTATTCTTAACAATTGTACATATTTTAAACAACTTATTAGGGGCCAAAAAAATTGCATTTCCATCATTCCTTCTGGGCGCATTTTTCAATTTGTGCGGCAATCTATGTATGTACGGTAACACAACCGGTCTTTTGGCATCTCGCTTGCTGGCCCCGGCCTGATTGCGCCGGTTTCCGTGAAAAGCTTTCGGCTTCTTTAACAATTTATTGTATGCTCTTGCAATAACATGGTTAGGACATCCTGCGTTCATTAACCTAAAATGTGCTCTTGGAAACTAGTCGTGATGCTAAGAAAGCATGACTTCATCAATTCTGAGCCCAGGCTTGACAGTCCAATGCTATCTTTCACTAGCTTGTAATAGCCAACCTGTGTCCAAGCAGCAGCTTAACACTCCTGGGTGAATATCACCAACACACATGGTGTGTGTAGATCAAGGTGAGGTCCAGAAACCGCAGCTCTTTTTGTGGCGACATTTGCTCCAAGGTAAACCTAAGACAAAGGCCTTGCTCCTTAAACAGCTTGAGATTATGTGCACGTCCCAAATTATCAGAACCTTTGTAAAAGACCAGAAAATCATCAACATAGCAAAAGATTTTTTTTCCCCAAGTCCTTGACAATCATTCTACCCAGCCTACTTAAAATATCTCTTAGCACAAGGCCCATCTTCGAACCACTACATATGCCAGATTTTTGAACACATACCACACTACAATACTCTACAGCCATGCTCTTAAAATAAATGCTATTCACTAGCATGCTCTTCAGATAAATTTCAGATAAGGGTTCTTGCAAAATTTTGTCTGGTTATTTGCAAAAGCATTTGTCTACTTCGCATCTTGAAGATCCGTTTCTTGTATTCAATTCGCAGCGTGGTTGAGTATCTGAAGAATGGCAATCCAGCAGATTGTCTGGTGGTTAGTGTTGATGTAGAACTATTTTATTCCATCCCGTATGAGGACCTTATGAAAAGCTTGTGAATGTGTATATCGGAGCACAATGATGAGCTTGTGTTTAGGAACAGGTGCTTAATAGTCTTTTTTTTGGACTTACCTCCTTTTATTTGAAGAGCATGTTTCTGGAGTATGGCTGTGCGGCATATGTTCAAAAGCCTAGTATATGTATCGATTGAATGCCTCTGTGCTAAGTAATATTCTCTTAAGCAGGGTGGGTGGAGTGATTGCCAAGAACTTGCATGGGCTGGGGGAAAATCTTTCACTGCGTCTGATTTTCTGGTCTTTTACAAAAGGTTGCGATAGTGTGGAACCTGTGAATATTGTCAAGTTGTTTAAGGAGCAAGGCCTTTCTTTAACTTAGGTTTTCCTTAGAGGAAATGTCCCATCAAAAAGAGCTGCGGTTTCTGGGCTTCACCTTGATGTTCTGCACATGCCATGTATGCTGCCGATATTCACCCAGGGGTGTCAAGCAGCTACTTGACTATTGGCCGAACCATTCTAAGCTAGTGAAAGGTAGCATTGTGTCATCTAGGCTAGGATAGGTATTGATGAAGTAATGCGTTCACAGCATGACAAGTGGTCTCCAAGAGCAGATTTTAAGGCTTACGAAAGCATTATTCCCCAACCATGCTATTGCAGGAGTGTGTGATAAACTGTTAAAGCTGAGCGTATAAGATTGATCAAGTTGGTCAGACATGCTAAAGGTAAGAATGGCATAGCATCATGTAACGAGGTCAGCAGGAGAGCACACACGCATTAATGCCAACCTTGGAGCAGATACAGAATCCAAGAGCATGTGCTTGACATTCAGCGTTGGCAGTCAAGGATCGGGCTCATTCAATCTTGAATATTCGAATCAGTGTTTTCTCATTTCCTTGACTGTCAGTGCTGATTGTCAAGCACGTGCTCTTGGATTCTATATCCGCTCCAAGGTTGGCACTTGTGCATGTGCTTGCTGTCCTGCTGTCCTTATTACTTGATGCTGCGCCATTCTTCCCTTTAGCATGTTAAAGATAAAACCCCTTCACAGGGATTGGCAGGATATGGCCGTGGCCAGCCATCGAGATGCCAAAAGATCGACTGTGTTACTGTACATACGTAGATTGTCGCACAATTTGAACAATGTGGTCAGAAGGTATGACGCAGAAATGGTGCTCTTGGCCCCTAATAAGTTGTCTACAAACTGTAAAATTGTTAAGAATAATTTTGTGAATTTGGTCCGGGAAAAGCATATGTGCCTTGTAAAATGTATGTGGTGTATCGGATACTGTTATCTTGGGGTTGGGTTTATGTTGGTCAAACTCGAAGGTGTGTGAATGTAAGACTACGGGAGCACAAGAGATATTTGGATATTGGTAGGGGTTCTAACTTATCTGTACATCGCAAGGAATGTGAAGGCTGCTAGCCATTCCTTTTGGCAGCACTCATTTTGGCGATACATTCGGAGCAGATTAACCGGAAAATTATCGAGGCTAGACACATCTTATGACTCGGTGACAAATCTGTGAGTGTGCTGACCATCGCGTTATTATGCAACGAGTTGGACTATCTAGATGAGAGGAAAGTTAAGAGCGATCTTTTACTCATGTTGTGGTATAGCATATCTGTAACTGTGTGGTTTGTGGTGTTATTTGGCTTTTATATGTACTCCCTGTTTACTTCAATAAACTTCAGTTGCGAGTCAGCGCCTGCTTTGTCTCCTTTCTTGTCATTGTCTTGTGCTGGTATGTTCACGTACTTGCAGAGTAGATTCACTGAATTGTATAGTTGCAGAGGCTTGTGAAGAAAAACCAGAGGAATTTTCTTTCCTTTGTATGGAATGGAAGTTAAAAATTTTTTTCGCATAGCTAGACGTTTGCAGCATGAAATTCCATTCTGGAAGGGTAAACCCACTAAATTGTACATTTTGTGTGCAAGGGTACTGATGCTTGCATGAAACTGAAAACATTCGTCCAGGCTATCTGGCTAGCTTCCTTCTTCCTTGTGCCCAGATTTTTTTAAACAATACTTTGTCAGATTTATTTTGACCAGAATTTCTAACGTTAATTACACCACATTTTGTGATCATATACAACAAAATTAAAACATGATGATCACTGGTGTATGGTTTAGTCTGGGGTAGAATGATGAGAAGTACCTAGTATATAGTAAAAGTTAATATTACTAGCCTAACATAAACAAAATTTCTCTCTTTTTTAGTGGAAAATTTTGCTACCAGGGAGTCGGAGCAGCATGGCATGATGAAGACTTGGACAGTGTGCATTCCAAAGTACCTGTATTCATGTCGGCACGAGAACTTGCGCACAGTTCTTCAAACAGTTGGTGAGTACCTTGGTGCTGTGCTTCTGCTTAAATAGATAGGTAGATATTTTATTTTAAATGTGCCTGAAAAGCCAATTGGCCTAAACGAGTGCACACTAAGTCAATACAAACACCATGACGTGAACAGACATAATACAGAAAAATGGTCACAAATATGATGATAATAATAGTAAAGAAAAGCATAATGAATAAACAATGAAAACAGCAAATTAGGCAAATATTTCTGTGTCAAAAAAAGTTGAATTGTATTATTTGAAAACGAGTCATTGGTGAAATGGCATGCATGTCAGGATAAAATCTATCGTAGCATTTGGTGGTTTTTCTCTGAGGCACACGAAATCGCAGTGACATCAATAACGGCTCACAGTCAATAGAGCCGAGCACAACTTTATGTAGAAAATGCATGTCACGCGTGAGTCACCTGTCATAAAGAGTAGACATACTAAGGTCTGCTAGAAAAAAGTCGTAGTCTTAGAAACGACAGCGCTCAATATATCTATCACAAAGGATGCATACAATCTTCTGCTGAACATTTTCGATTTCATCGCCAGAGGTAACAGAGGCACTATTCTAAGCTACTGATTCAAACTCAAGACGTGGCATCACGAGAGCACAGTAGCCAAATTATGTTTTTCATCTGAATAAGAGTGTGTTTCTGAAAATTTGAGCAAATACTGAGTAGCATTTAGATATTCTTGCACGAAATACCACTGCTAAAATTGGTTATAAATGATATGTCTCACATGTACACTTATCTGCTGAATATAGTAAGCATGGTTTGCGACCTGAGTGCCTCCGATGTATGAAGAAAATGGCCAGGTTACTGCATGATGCGTGGAGCAACCCAGTGTAGCACATTCAGGCTTCATGGAGTGGAGAATGAAGGCAGTAATAACTTTAAGAACAGAAAACACAGGACCAGGAAGCTGACAGAACACACTGACACTCGGTGCATGAAGGGCATTATGGAGTTGCCTGTCGTGTCGTGCAAGATGGAGGTCGCACAGACAGATATTAAACATGAGTCGATGCAGATACCTTCTGTCATTACGTAGTACTCACTGCAGAACTCAACAAAAAAGAAGCAAAGGTAACAGCTGAGCATGGCCAGACTCTTGTGCTTTCCTCCGCAAGCAATCTGGAAGCGCAACTCTTCGAAGTCTTTTATGCTTTCGCTCGACATATACATCATCACTGCATGTGTCGAGGAAAAGTACATACCCTTAATGTCAAATGACATAGCACTTACAGGACCCAGTAACAGCTCACTTAGGTGTTCTGATGCATCTACAGGGCACCTCATGAGAGATTCTTAGGCTTCAGAGCACTCAATCTACAGGGCGCCTTATGAGAAATTCTTAGGCTTCAGAACACTCAGCCCTTGCAGAAATTGTTTCAAAGTTTGTTTCCACATGGACCTCTTCGTAATAATAACCCTAAAAGCGAGCCTTCCTTTAGTGTCACGAAAAAAGGCCTAGGACATGGGTCTTTTTTGCTCCTTCATTAAACCAAAATTCGCGAGCGAGATCTTTCAGAGATATGGAATGATTTCACGAAATGTCAAAGAGAAGACTGAAGCTGTGCGAAGCAATACCAGCAACAGCCCTGCCGCGGTGGCTCAGTGGTTACGGCGCTCGGCTGCTGACCCGAAAGACGCGGGTTCGATCCCTGCCGCGGCGGCCAAGTTTCGATGGAGGAGAAATTCAAGAGGCTCGTGTGCTGTGCGATATCAGTGCACGTTAAAAAACCCCAGGTGGTCGAAATTTCCGGAGCCCTTCAACACAGCATCCCTCATAGCCTGAGTTGTTTTGGGACGTTAAACCCTAATAACCAAACCAAGCAATACCAGTTACAAACACATCACAGCTGTTGAAGAAGCTGAAAGATTCATGCCTTCATCCTTTTTCTACATCAGACACATGACTACACTTTGTCTTTCTGGGCCATCATTTTGAAAAGGTTAATATGGCAGCGGCCTTCGGTTAAATTTCTGCAAAGAGCCCTTTGTGGAAACTTAAGCATCTGTTCCTCGTCAGGCGCACTGCAGAGATATTTGAATACCTCAGTGAGCTGCAACCAGCACCTGTGGCTGCATTTTCACTGACATCAGAGATTAGTACATTTTCTTGCAGATGCTGAGATAATGAAAACTATGACTGAAAGCATAAGGTATCGGGGAAGTATGCTTCCTGATTGCTTGTGGGCAAGTGCTGGGTAACCACCAATCCAATGGGTACAAGCTTTCTCCTCACCTGGTGCTCGTCTTCTTTAGGGTGAAATGCCTGCCAAATGGTTCATTGCCCCACCTTGAGATGAAGAAAATACCTTGTGCCATGGTGCTCTTTGTGCTCAGATTCCCTCACGCCATCAAAAATCACAATCATCATCATGCTTGTGGGCAAGTGTCTGGCCTTTTTCAGATGTTACCAATGTTCCTTGATCACTAAGAGCGCTTGTCTCTTGTCCCAGTGTTTTGCGCTGCAGCGCTTGTCTCTTGTCCCAGTGTTTTGCGCTGTTCCGTCACAAATGAATAACCAACATGCCCAAGCTGCTTTCCTGGTTGATCACTAAGTTGTGCATTGAGTACTATGTAATGGAAGGCATCTGCATTGAATTGTATTTGGCACCCATCCTTAGCTACTTTCTATTTGCACAAAATTGTAGACAACCGTAAAGACTTTCATGCACACAGTAGTGTCCGAGTAAGCGCATTTTGTCTGCTTCTTCCTGGCCCTGTGGTTTTTGCTGTTTACTGTTATGAGAAATGAATTTTAGGCAATGAATCATGTTGGTTTGGTTCTCAGTAAATGGCTTTTACTAGCTTCTACGAAAGCCGATTGTGCAATAGCGGATGGTTCAAATGTATTTGTGAAATTTGTAATAGGTGTTGTGTGGCTACTAAATGAGGATTTTTTTATCTTTTCAGATGGATCCGACAGCAATGTTTAGAGGTACAATGTGTGCAATTTGTCATGAAAATAAAACGTATGTACTTGTACTCAACCAAACACTTGCCACTCTTTCATTCTAAGTTGCATTCTTTGTACGTGTGCAATACATAATATGCATGAAATTCTTGTAAATAATACTTATTTCCTCGGCCTCTGGACTACTATATATGCAGTGAACATTCTGGGCAGAAGCTATAAACAAATGCATGTGCATGTACTACTGAAAGTATTATCGAGAGCAAAAATAACAGACCCCTGCCAGCGCGTGCCGATCTGTGCCAAACTGCATGCAAGCGCCGCTTGACGAAGCACTCCAGATGCTGAGACGAGCGCAGTGGCACGCAATGCGTAGCGCTCCTTGAGATGGGCGCACGCCACTGCGCTGGTCTCGGCACTAGGAGCGCTTCGTCAGGCGCTGCTCGCATGCAGTTTGGCGCGGATCGGCACGCGCTGGCAGGGGTCTGTTATTTTTGCTCTCGATAGTACATAATTACAATGCAGATTATTTCCGTTCTAGATCAGATGACTTCCAAGTGAACGGAGGAAGTATGCATACATATTACGGGACCTTTAATAATAACACAACAGAAGCATTCGTTGCAAAGAAACGATTTCATTCTCGTGCATAGCATAGCGTAACTTTCCGTTACCAAGAATGTGACAACCGTCGGACGGAGTCGCTGTATTCATGTTGCGGAAAACCCTCCGGCAACGCATTACCAGCGGGTTTCTCTGTACTGTGGAGCATTTTTTTTACAGTGCGTCCTAAGCTGCACCAAACTACAGCTGTCCAGAAGCGAGCTGTGATCTCGTATGTTCCAGGCGTTAGTGAGAATCAAGCAGGCATATTTCACTTCGCTACGAAGTGCAGACTGTGGACTTGCCAACCCGAGAGCTCAGAAGTAAACTGGTGCAGGTAAAAGGTAAACTCGGGGGAAAAAAGTTCCCAGTCGTCGGGAACGAATTCCCGAGTGCCGATTGCGCATCTGTGTGCCTCGACAAATCAGTACATTTTGAATGAAGGTTTCGGGATAACAAGAAAGATAGATGTAAGAAATCTGTGAGTGGCTTGGAATGCGCTTGCCGAGCATGTGGTATCTAGCAGCCACATCGACTGGGCGCAGGCACGTGTGATTGCCGAAGAAAAGAACATGGTTCTGTGGCCCTATCGTGAGTGCCTCATTATTCAGACCACAGAACACAGAATAAACTGCTATGATGGTAATTGTCTTCCAATGCACACAAAGTTGTGTAGGATTTGTCATACTCCATAAAACGACGACTCTTCGTTTCACCCTAATTGTGAAGGCGGCTCCCGAAACGTCATCTTGCTATTTTTGTCGACGTCGTTAAATTTCGACTAAATCAGAGCAATCAACTTCTACTTTTTCTCCGAAATATCGCCGAAGCACTGGCTCGATTCCCGTGGAAAGCGTAGCCAAAGGCAACAGGAGAACCAGACACGAAGCCAAGGGGATGACATAATCGAAGCGAAAAATAAATGTGTAAAAGTGCACACAGCTCTTTAAGATTTCTATGCCAACGAAAAAAGGATACAAATCTTGCTTATCCCTGTGAAAACCTACGAAGTGTTAAAGTAAAATGCCAGTCAAAAACATAGCAGAAGTTTTGTAGCTTAAAGCACCGACAGAAAACACGCTCAAAGAGTTTGCAAAGTACTATTTTTTCGTGGCAGTGCTCGAGAACCCTCCGTATGAAGTCAGCAGCTAGCATGGATTAAAGTGAAGAGGAGTATGCGGAATTAAAATTTCATTAATGAATTAGTTCGTTAACGGCTGCCGAGGCGTGCGGGAATTCCGTTGGGTGCGGAGCCTGCAAGGGTGGAAGGGCGGGCTAGTTGGCAGTTCATCTTTGGGGAAAAACACAGCGCAATCCTAAGACAAGGACAAAGAAAGACAAGACGATACAGAGCTGACTTCAATTGATTGTTTTATTGTGGAGCAACATATATATACGTTCGAAAAGTGTGCGGGACGATATGGGTAACAGCTGCTGAGTTTGCGCGTGACCGAACGATAAGATACTAAAATTGAAAAGACACATGAGGGCAAGGGTGACCCTTGGAGGTCACAAAAATGAAAACTAAACAAGATAAAAAAGACAAGTGGAAGGGCGAATAAAAGGATGATGCTTAAAAGGATGACGTGAACAGGCAGTACAAGAGAAACAAAAAAAAAACACTACGCGATCACAACAAGTGAACAAAACGCACTAAAAGGGCAAAAATATCATTAAAAGTAGTAAAAAAAATTAAAAGCGATAAAAGAAACAAAAGGGGCGTTAAAAGCAGAAGACAGAAAACAACCTTATCGAAAAGGTAAAAAAGGTTAACGGACGTAATTCGGAATCCTACACATTAAAGTTACTCTTTGCCTGGCTCAAATACTCTAACTCATGTTTCGTTAGCGCTATCGAGGGTGTGCTAACACACTGAAGTACCTATAGCGAAGCGACTGACAGGTCGCGATTGTAGTAATTGCGTAATGTCTGAAAGAATTTAACCTATAGCCTCCTCAAACCGACATATACGAACACGTGACACAGACAAAAGCCCGAGTATGAAAAAGTCGCCGGAAAGGGCTCGCCAATTTTCGACCACAATTGTGGCTTCTCTTTTGCTTATAAAAGTGCATTGTTCGCCTCAAATGTTGATCAGAACATAATGCAGGGATTGAGTGAGTACGCTCGCTCGATGTGCTTCAGAACACCCCTGAAAAATCTAAAAGCACCCTTATTACCACCTGTCTCAATTTCTGTACATAACGGAAATACCATCTATGATACACTGTCCAGAGTCACCCTACCTGCAGAGGCTACTCTGATTAGTCTCGCGCTCCAACAAAGTACACGGATGCACTCGAACAAAGAGTTTTGTGTCATCGGCCAACCGAGCGGCTCGAGTACATCAAGTGAGGTCGCAAGGCGGATTTGATTCAGCAGTGCAGGCGTTCAGACAGAGTCAATGTGCAATTTCTACAGGAGAGTGGTTGCACATTAATATACTTCTCAGAGTCTAATTGATCTCCCTCTACTTCAGTGTCATGTTTGACAGTTTAACAAGCGAATTAGATTTTGCATGAAGATCTTTTGTGGAGCCTAGTTTCACTTTCGCAACTCTGTTTCCTTCCCTCATGGAGCTTTTATTTTAACACCAGCTGATAACAAGCTCTCCACAGTGGCGCCTCCAAGTCAAAACTCACTAAAGGATTCTAAGACATAAAATGTCTGCAGTCTGTAGTCTTGTCGTATTTTCGGCATGTCTTCTGTCTACTGCAGTCAGTCTATTGTCTTGTGTAGTCTGTCTTGTGTAGTGCCTTATACGCTGTGTCATGGTGGTTATTGTGTAGTTCTTGTGCTAACCGTCACCTGTCAGTTGGCACAGGCTTTGTGTATTCTGAAGTGATGCACAGGAATGCAGAGCTTGTTAAAATACACCTGTCAATTGCCACAAAATTTGCGCATTCCAGAAAAATTCATGTATAATACCACATAGCTTGATTGACATAAAAATGATAAATTTATTTATTGTTATATGCTTTTTTAAGCTTGCTCACGCACCCTCTCCAGTGCTCTCCTTGCATCAGATTCCTAGCTGCATCTCCTATGAGCCACGAAAAGTGGTATTTGTATTTGCTGAAAAAAAAAACAAATTATTGTGATACTGAATGCTGGCAGACACCCACTTTAGTGTAGCACATTTATAATGGCAGTAGTTATAAAGAACGCTCATTTTTCACATGCAACAGTCCAAAACATCATGGCCAAACCGCAGTTACAGCCAACAAGTTTGCACCCTAAACCTGCCGCCCCCTCCCCACATCCAAAAGCTTGCGCTGCAGGCCAACGCAGACGTCAGATTGTCTCCCAAACCCTATGGCACTGTCTCTCAGACATTGGGGTCAGCAATAAATGAGCAAAAAAGAAGCAAACTGTGGGTAACAGCTCGGATCTCATGCTGACAAGCTAGAAGGTGAGGTGAGGTGAAATTTCAGGAAAGGCCACAATACGGACATAATTTTTTAGATTTTTAGAGCACACACCTCGCCTTTTAAATGCCAAATGCTTTCCTGAAAAACATAAAAGCGGCAAATTTTAAGCAATCATTTTTTTCATGCACTCCCTTGGTTTTGGAGCCACTTCATTGCATACACATGGGTAGCTGCAGAGCAGTCAGCTCAATGCATCGATTGTGGTTGACGGCACTCAGACACACGGAGAAGCGACAGAAAGAGAAAAGGCACGGCCGACCGACAGCATATATACCAAAAACACAGGCGCCAACAAGCAGCGATTTTATTTGCTCGTGGCAACAAGAAGTGATATGCCAGGTGGTGGCAAAACAACAACTACAAACAAAAACCACACGATAGAGCAAAGAAGGATAAAACCAGAACAAGGTGACAGAAAAATTTTAAGCAAGTCATTTTTAAAACACCGCCAACACGTAAAACAGTGGATAGGTTTGACCAAAAGAATATTTATGAACTGGTCCGATAAAAAAGGATTGAAAACCATACAAGTAAACAGAGATCAAGCGTAGTGAAAAAAGAAAGGTAAAATAGTAATAAAAACATGCGGTAGAAACAAAATGGTGATTAGGTTAGCAAACGAGAATTGAGCAGCAAAGGTGAAGCGAACAAGTAACACGACTAAAAGTGGAAGACGATGTACAGTAAAACCGAGAGATATCAAAAAAATGAAATTCAGCAACTAGTATGATGTCTAAAAGCTAAAACGATGCAAGAAAAGGGAAGTTGACGGAAAAGGCAGGGCATGTAACACGTTTGCAAAACCAGGGCTAGGTCAAACACATCTAGAAAGAAAGACAATCTTTCTTTCCGCGAGTGAAATGCGGGTGTTCTTATAAATTCCCCTTGGAACCTCAAAATCTCGGCGGCATCCACCGTTTTATCGCGTCAGCTTATTCCGGTGCTTTTTTAATACAGTGACGTTAACCAATTTAAACGTTTTCAAGAATACAGTTTTCAGAACGTAGAGGTACAACAGTATAACCACATGCCGTAGCAATAAACCCGCAATACATCTGTGCTGGCAGCAGCTCGCCGAGTACACTGCAAAGATGCTATGCCATACAAGAATTGGTGTCATCGTGCAATGTTACATACCGAGTGACATTTTGGTGAACGTGCCTGAAACACCATTAAAGTATTGTTGTAGACCACATCATTTTTAGAGGTGTAAACAAACATTTTGATACTTTTAGAGGACCCATATGCATAACAGGCAACAGGTGTGCAATAATAACTGCACCTGAAGCAGGGTCAACTGTTTTTGTTAACAGCACTGTGTCAAGAGCTACGTGAGCGTGTATATTTTGTACAAATTTACAGTTAATGTCTTTATAAGCTCAGCTACAGCTGTAAAGTCGCATTTAGTGTTCTGCATGCTTTTCTAAACATGGCAGTGAGCCTATGTTGAGAATATTTCTCTAAACAGGCAGGTAAAGTACGCATCACTGAAAAAGATAACTACCATGAACGGCCGAGGAGGGATGGCCCAACCGAAGGCAGGAAGCACCACATGACCCTGCAGATGCTGCCAGCTGGCACCTGCAACTAAATACACCCCGACCAATAGCTGTCAGTGCCGGTAACAATGTATTCAATGACGAGCAAAGAAATTTGTCTACTGCTTTAGAAACTAAAAATAGGAATTAATATAAGAAAATAAATTGCGATCAGATAGCCCATGACAGAAGAAATGCATTACATATAATGTAATGCACCCTCATACATTATTTGAGGAGAGCCAGGATGGCTCTCATAGCCACATTGAAAGATGAGCTGGCAGGAATACCACTGCATTTTATGTGTGATGAGAAGGTCATAGCCATTCAAATACAGGATGCGCACGTTTTCATTAATTCCCACCAGGGTGCCTTGCACCAATGTCTAAGGTATTCTTAAATTGAACATTGCGACCATTCTGCCTTGCGTAAATGATAAGAGAGAATTGAAAAAGGCATGCCTTCACTAGCAAGAAGCCCGATATCTCACGTCACAGCTTAGCATCACAAAAAAACACCTCGTGATTTATAAAACACCTTGAGAGCCATGGCATCTTAAACCCCTGCCAGCACGGTTTTAGAAAAGGATTGTCGTGCGTCACGCAGTTGAGCGAATTCGCCCATGACATTGCCAAAGCCTTAGAGGCCAGCACCACTGTCGACTGTATTTTTTTAGAGTTTCGTAAAGCTTTTGACACCGTTCCACATGATTTGCTTACAGAGAAATTGTACTCTTAAAATACCGATTGCCGCAAATTGCCTGGGTAAGTGAATATATGCACCCGAGACGACAATTTGCAATTGTGCATGGAGCTGAATCTGATGTTGATGATGTAACGTCAGGCGTCCCTGTCACAATGTGTGAAACTTGAGGCTAAATACAAGTAAACAAAGTGCATAATGTTCCAGCTCTAAAATGGCATGACTATGCAACCAAAAACATAACCTGTAATGAAATTCTCATAGAACAGGTAAAAGAACGAAGATTTTACGGCGTATGGTTCAGCGAAGAGCTTTCATGGACTTCGCATGTTAATAATTTAAAAGCTGATTTAGCGCTAATAACTGGGAGCATCTGCAAAATCACGAATCTGATACCCACCGCTATGAAACATGTATTATATTATTATTTTCTTTGCTCTAGGTTAAGTTATGAAATATTAATTTGGGGAACGACGACAGCCTATAACTATAAAAATAATTTTCGCACAAAAAAATGTGCTACACTTGTGTGAGAACTATAAAGGCGATAAACGCAAATTACGGACCGGGCCACTCTTCATTAAAAAATTTAGGCAGTGGCGTAGGTGTGGTTAAGCCTGGATATACAAGCAAAAAGCTACAGTTACGCTTGCTTTGACGTCCTGGCAGTCGCAGTTCGCGCACAATGCACTGAGAGCACCAGGATAACGGTGGAGGCGTTCGGCCGTCCACACACTGCCTGTGAGGAGGCGGAGGAGGAGACGGAATTCGGCGCGGTTAAAATTTAGGGGGCACTTTGGCTCTCTGAAGTGCTGCAAGGCGAAAGCATTTCCTGGCACACTCTATGTTCTATTTTTTATATAATATTTCTTTCATTTCATTATTTCATTCATTATTTTTGTTTGTTCTGCGTATTTTTATTGTTTTTGTTTCGTTTCTCTTAATATTTATTGATTTTTTCATTGTTCACAGATTTTTTTCCATTTTCTTTTTTGTTTCTTCTTTACAAGTTTTATTCGTTTGTTTGCTTCCCATTACACATTTTTTAATTTGATTTCTTATGCCTCTTTTTTAATGCTTTTTAATTTTTTTCTTATTTTGATTTTTTCATTCATTTTATTTGATTTATGAAACCCATGCATTCGATAGATGAGCCTTTATTCATGCTCAAACCTTGAGCCTTTGTGGCGGAGTGGTAGCGTCTCCGCTTCAACAGCCAAAGGCGCTGGCTCGATTCCCAGTCTCGACGCCGTTTCTTTTTTTTAAGTAGTGACGAGTCGGCGGCGACGGCTGCGGCCACCTGCGCCGCGCATGGCGTCACTCGGTTTCGCGCATGCGCAAGACTCGCCATTCCGTTTCACGGCATACGCGACGCTCGCTTCCAACCCTCGTAGTGAAGCTTCTCCCTTGAAAACAGCATGCTAAAAGCAAACCAGGAAAAGCAAACTGCTTATCCCTCCGAGAGAACATATACGTACATACCTGATCTGTGATCTTAAACGGAGAGCGCCTAATCGAACTAATCATGGTCGCCACGTGCTAACTTCTCAGCCTACAAAACTGTTGAATACTTCTTGAATGGGCATTGATTTCCACAAATCTTTAACATTTTTATATATGAATGCAGACACTTATTGTTTAAAGCAGTAATTTCATACACGACTCAGTGATGTTTCGTAACTAGACTGTTATCGAGTAACAGGCGAAGGCGGGCTGTTGGTGGTTGACAATGGAGTGTATATTGCAACCGCGCAAAACGACGAGGGACGAGGAGAGGAAAGCACAGTTCAAAACGAGTTTTATCCTGTGCTTTCCTTGCTTCGTCCCTAGTCATATTGCGCGGTTGCAATATGCACTGTTACCAAATCGGTTGAATTGTGCATCCGACTTCCGTTGTTTACACATGGAAAATGTGTGCAATGCTTGCCATTCGAGACAAAATTGTTCAGGTGTGGTAGTTTTGCTTTCCCCGTGTACTGGTTTTGATGTTCGTAGTGCCGGTTTTGCAGTTTGTTTCCTTTTTCCTGTGCCCTTTGTATACAAACCTTGAGGTGTTAACAGAAGCTGTGGTTTCTTTAGTGCGAATACAACGATTGATCGCTTCAGATTGTTGTACAAGACGGTGCAATCCTGCTTTTTAAGGAGTTGTTTACATTGCGTCCGTACTACTGACCGAAGTGTTATCTCTGCAGTTTTGTCCATTGATGCAAGAACCTGTACAAGGAGCCAAGGCCTCGTCACGCTCTTAGCCTTTAGCCTTAGCATTCTCTTAAACACTGTCCGAGGAACAAATAAATAAAAAAAAAACATTTATTTCATGAACTTCTTCGTCACGTCACCAAAAAGCAACACTGGTGGCAGAGCAGGTCAAGCTAAAATAATATTAGCATCACTACTAATGTTGTAGGTCCTTCTCCAGAGTGTTGCGCTACAGGAATCCATGCTTCTGTTCCGCGTTGCATTGCTGCATCACAGGTTAATCAGGGTGGTGGTTCCACCAGTGCCACTCCTGGTGCTCTCTGGAAGGAAAGCTACCTCTGCACTTGTCACAGGTAAACCGCACGCGTTGAACAGCACCCGCTGCAATTAGATAGAAAAGGAAGAACAAAAAGAAACCTTCAAAGAGAAAGTAACAAACATTTTGTCATAGCAATCTTTGAGGATGACAATTGAAATGTGTTTGTGTGGCTTCACCTGAGCTTTAGAATGGTAATAGTGGGTGGCTGAATGCAGACTATGCTCCAGCAGATCGCACGTTTATTTCAAATCGCTAGGTAGCCAATACAGCGAGAGTGCTGTGTGTTAACGTATTTGAGAGGCTGATCAAAAATAAAGAATTCGGAACTTTTCTTTGTAATGACTTTTTCAAGCGGTAACGATCTGCGTAAAACTGCTGTTATGTTTAACACAGCTCTTCCCTGAGGAGTTTTGGCCGACCTATTTGCCTTCGTTTTATTAAATTTATCGGACTTGTCATGCGATCAAGCAGAAAGGGAAATGAAATATGAGCTCCAGGTGGCGGCTTACACCGTTTGCGGATGGAGCGCATCAGGTAGCTGGTTTTGCTTTTTTTTCTTTATTGCATTTTCACAACGGGTACAAAGAAGTAAAACATGTCAGCAACACTTGCACTGACACGGCAGGTTAAAATTGTTTCTGTTCAACCAAGTCTTCCAACACATTTAACCAAGTTGGCTGATCAGGCAGCGCCTGATACACTTCCCTCAGACGTATGACACCTTCAATGAAACGCTCGCGTGGAGATCTCAGAACTACTTCTGCATGGTTGAAATGTGTCCTTGGTTTCCATAAACTATCGAGGCCAAGGAGCATAATAGTGTCATAAGGGATGTCCTGTTTTCATACCGGTAAGAACCTTATGCCATGCGGGTGTAGCGGTAAATCTTTCTTTAAGGTTCTTTGAAGCATATCCCAGAAGAAAAACGCATCCCAACAATCTAAAAACACTTGATCTATTGTTTCAGGTTTTTTACATAGAAAACAATCTGTTGACCAAGGGACAAAGAGTCCTTTATCATGCATCCATGTTTTGACCAACAGTGTTCCGGTGTGAAGTTTGAAGAAGAAAGTTTTCAAAGATGGGTAAACTGGCATTCTTTTAACCCTTTTGAGCACATCCGCTCCTGGGCCTCCGCAGTTTGACAATCGGTAAATGGGTACAGGGAGCACTGATTCAATTAAATCTTTATACAGATTTTTTCTAGTGACATTGGAGAGGTACTGCATTGAAAATAGCACTTGTAATATTCTGCACGCAAGCACAACATCACGCAGATAACCTCTCACTGTACCACACATTTTTTCAACAGAGCATACTACAACTCCTCGTAGCAATCGACATAAACGAACTTGCATAACTGTGCGAAGAAAAATATCGTTCTGGTCGCGAAGAAACATAAAGCGGGACACGATTTGTCGTACAAATAATTGAACAAGACCGAGACCTCCTCTCTTCACGGGCAAGAATAAGTTAGTTCAACTAGTTCTTTCCCATGTCGACGCCCAAATAAATACAGCGAAAACCCGATGAATCCTTTGAATATTGATCCGCGAGGCGCTCAACACATTCATGACATACCATATCCTGAAGACGAGGAACAGGTTACACACAGTGGCGCGCGAGAACATTGACAGTGGTCGCCCCTGCCACCCACTCGCCTTTTCCTTTGCCATTGCCACCTTTTCATTCCAGTATGGTTCGGGGTTGCTATAAGAGTTCAGCGGTACTCCAAGATACGTCGTCGGAGTTGTGGCCCACCGAAGTCGGGAGTAATAGTCAGGCGTTTCCTCCCAGTCACCATGCCAGAATCCATAACTCTTCTCCCAATTTATTTGCGCCCCGGTGCATTTGCAAAACTTCTCAACAACAGCCGTGGATTCACAGATACTCTGTTTACTTGAGCAGAACACGGCAATGTGGTCAGCTTAAGCTAAGATTTTTACATGCGCTGACAGTAACCTGAAGACAGTTATACACTAAGAGTTTAGTATAGCCAGACAAAGGGGCTCAAGATAGATTGCGAACAAGAGGAGTGACAAAGGACATCCCTGCTTCACTGAAAATCGTACGTGTAGGCTTTCAGTCAGCTCCCCATTAACAATGTCGCGCGTTGTGCAGTTCGCGTACGCCATTCGTGCGCCCTCCGTTATTACACAGCCCACATTAGCCTGATCTAGCAAGCTGAACTGAACCTCATGATATACACGGTAAAAGGCCTTTGCGAGATCTAGCTGCATCATTGCCACCCTGTCGCCTAGTGCATCGCAGCATTCAAGCACTTTGCGCTATGTGTATATTAGTGGCGATGCTCCGACCCTTGATACCGCAAGTTTGATGACTCCCCACTAGCATGGTTATGATGCCCTCAATTCGCTTTGCCAGAATCTTCATGAATATCTTATAATCTACGTTGGTGAGGCTTATCGGTCGATAACACCCCACCAACAAATGTTTTTCTGGCTCAGCAAACTTTGGTATGAGTACAGTGTGCGATGTTGTGAATGACAATGGCGTACGCTTTTTCTCGTAAGCTTCGACAATAACTTTCAGCAGAATTTGGGCGATTTCTGACTTGAAATATTTGTAAAAGGCGGCTCCTAAACCATCAGGACCGGGTGCTTTACCCAATGGCAGTTTATCTATTGCTTCTTCTAGCTCTTTAACGGTTATTGGCTGTTCAAGAGGAATTCTGACTTCATCGTCGAGCCTTGGCAAAAACGGTAGAAAATCGTTATGGAAACTGCCCTCCGCCCTTCGCGTGTGACCCAGCAAGTCACAAAAATGGTCTCTGATTACGCCCTTGATAATGATGCTATCGGCCGATACCTCGTTGCCGTTTTGTATCTGGCGTATTTCTTTTTGACAAGCTGATCTTTTTTCATCGCCTCATGCTCGTTTTGTTGGCGACTCCCCTGCCAAAGTTTCTCGGCGCGTGCGCGCACCACCGCTGCTCTGTACTTATCTGTGTCTATTTTTTCCAACTGCACTTTTGTATTTCTTATTTCTTTAAAACAAGTTCCTGGCTGAGTGCTTTCTACATTAATGAGCAGCGCAAGCTGCTCACGGAGCTGGATTTCCTTCTGCGTTTCTTCAAATCTTATAACACTGCTTGTTTCAATTGCCCTCATTTTGACGAACTGCTTAAATTCTTCCCACTGAACAGCGTAACTTGACGGTTGGTCAATGAGCAGCTTTTCTACCTCTTTTCCTGGTGTACTGACAAAGCGTTCTTGCTCCAATAACTTTACATTGAGTTTCCATAAAGCCCAATTAAACGGCCGCCTGACGCACCGACACACAGCCGCCTGACGCACCGACAGAATGACACACACACACATCAAAGTGCGTACGAAAGGTAGATACCTTTCTATCTGTCGCTTCTTGGCTTTCGATTTTTGTTTCCTGGATTGCAACTACGTGAAGGTCGTTCTCAAGAAGAAGCCGACTTAGCTGACATTGCCGCCTTCTCGCTCCGAGGCCTCTAACGTTTAAAGTGGCTACACGTAGCATTTCGCGTAGGTTAGCTGCCATGTCGAAAACAAAGGACGCCTTATTATGTGGTATCTACCTTCGTGACACACATCTCTCACCCCCCCACAACCCGAAGGAAGCTCAGCAGCAAAACAAAACCTAAGGAGGTGGTTTACCCGCCTGCCGTGAGTCGGCCGGCACGTTTGGCCGCCGCTTTAAAGTCGAACGCCTCGTACCTGGCGCTTTGGACGGAGGCTCATCGCTACCGCTGGCGTCCAGCTGAGACGCACTACAACCGGCTTCCTCATGCGTGCGTTTCCCGGTTGCGGCCGAGAGAGCGTCCATGGGCTCCTCCGAAGGTTGGGTGCCACGCTCCAAAGAGTCCACGTATGTTTCTGTCCCACCCTTCGGCGTGGCTGGGACTGGTGCAGGAGCTACGGGAGCTCCTAGCAGCTTTCCAGGTGCTGCAGTGACGTTGGGTAGCTCCTCTGATCCGTCTGGGGAGGCGTCAACCTGGGTTCTTGCGCCGCTGGCTCACTTGCCGCTTTCGATGCCTCCTCCGCGTCGGCTTCGTCCATTAGCAGCACCGAGCAGTCCTCGTTGCTCACCCGCCCGGTGACGTTGGCGTAAGTACGAGCACACTGATCCTCCTCATGCCCGTACCGACGGCAGGAACAGCACCGCGGGATCCGGCACTCCCGGCGGATATGTCCTGTGCCACGGCATCGAAGGCAGAGCGGAGCCCTGCCTGGGATGACCACGAGCGCCAGCTCGCCAGAGACGCTCACTTGATGGAGCAGGTCGTCCAGCTTCACGCCGGCGTTCAACTTCAAAGTCACAAGCCTCGTCGTTGAGCCCTTGTCAGACACTCCCTGTACGCGCCACCGATCCCTCGACACGTCCGTCACCTTTCCAAATGGTGCGAAGGCAAGCCGCACATCTTCGTCCGGAACGCTGTGAAGCAGCCAGTGCAGCTTCATTCGTACGTCCATGTTAGCGGGGTCGATTACAAGACAGCGGGCAGTTTTCATTTTCAACTCCGCGGCGCTGACAATCTTCGTCAGCGTTTCATCGTCTTTGAAAGTCAGAGCCCAGACATGATTCATGCGATACGCCCCTAGGGCGACCACTTCCGGTAAGAGCGATAGCTGAGCGAGCGCGTCTGGAAAATCTTCCACCCGGTATGGGCGGGCTCTTACATCACCGTGCAAAAATACGGTTTTGCATATGGGGATTTTACGTCCCAGAATTACTCGGGCTATGGGGGACGCCGTAATGAATGGCTCCGGAAATTTCGACCACCTGCAGTTGTTTAACGTGCGCTGACGTCTCACAGTACACGTGCCTCTAGAATTTCGCCTCCACCGAAATTCTACCGCAGCAGCCGGGATCCAACGGCGTCTTTCGGGTCAAGAGCCGAGCGTCATAATCACCTCAGCCACCGCGGCGGCTGGTACGCGGCTGCTATACTGTATACCGGGGACGTGTTGTGGGCCAATCTTCATTGTCATGGAGGCAAGAGTAACATGAATTCACGCAGAAATTTGTAGAAGTGTGTGGGGAAGACAGCCCCACGGATAAAATTCTATAAATACGCACTCCAAGAATTTCACCACCTATAGTTTTGAGATCTGCATATGCTGGCAGATTGCAAAAAAGAGCAAGTTTATTATTTCAGCTTATTTAATGTGGCATTTTCTGTGACAATTAACTTCTCACTGTTTCTGCTTATGGTTTAATTTTTTACGCATGAAACAGAACTTTTGAAACACCAAATAATTCATTTTAAAAGCCACGATACACGACAGAGGAATGTACGACGAACGAAAAATAAACATATGTTGCATACGGTTGCACACAACTGTGGGCTTGAAACTGAGGGGCCTAGCTTTGCCAACCTGCGACGAATTTGCTTTGACGAAAGCAAGCTACTCTATGCAGCTACGCTTTCATTATTTTTGCAGTGACGGCTAGCAGCAGTTCCCTATGAAAAAACAACAACAAAAGGAAGTGGAGGATTAGCCTCACTGGATGTGTATACCTGAGCTCCGGTTTTACGTAAATAAGGAGGAGGGAGTTAAATATGGTGAGGGACAGGCGCTTTAGTTGTAGGATGCAGAGTTATTCGACCACCTGATCTTTCTTGAATCTAGGAAGGGGAAGTTATGAAAACATTACAGCACGTTTTTATTGGGACGGTGTAGCGGTACGCTGCACTACATGAAATAAAGAGCCTATGTAGAAAACTATGCACGAAACAGAGTAGATGCGCGTGACATTACAAACGCTTCGATACTAAACTTTACAATTTCTGAAATCATTTATCTTGCGCATGCATCTACGTTGTTATTTTCAAAATAAAAGGACGTCAGAACAAAACTTTATATTGTTATTGTCTATATGAGTGATGAGCTTTTGCAACGCGGCATGATGAAGCAGTATTGAAGCTGCTTGAGAAAAACATGTCATTAGTGCATGGGGTTCAGCTCTGAGGCACAAGCTAAGCATTCGAATAAAGCCAGCTGCATACCAAATGTGATATCCACTCTTTTGGAGAAAGTACTGAAAAACAAACAAAACGAAAAATAAACAGTTCCTGCCGACTGAAACGCTAGCGTCTATAACGGGTGTTTTGTTTTAGAAGGTCCAAAATTAAAAAAAAAGGTAAATTGCTTTAGATTTATTTTAGCACTGGAGCTATACTGGAGGCGACGGCGGGCGCCAGACAAGAGGAAAACTGCTTTAATTAGTTCACTGATTAACTAAATATGTTAATGAACTTTTCTAACTTTTATTTTAGGGGTTATGTTGCATTCGAAGAAGTGGAGATCGTCCTCCAAACAGTCCAACCGAGAAAGAATAATTTTAATTAAAAACTTTCACGCACGTTACCAGGCGCGAAAAAGTCACCGTGGTAGGCATCTTCACACCGTAACTCAGCGGCGGTGAGCGCCTCTGACGTAGTTCGCTACGCCCTGCACTTTGCGTCACACGGCTGATATCACCTGAAGCCCGGACGGGCGGCCTGCGCTATCGCTGCTTGTTTAGCTTCGCTCCGCGGCCTCACGGAATGCCGCGTTGGAACCAAAACGCAATGACACAAAGCGCAGGGCGGAGCGAGCTACGTCACAGGCGCTCCCAGACGCTGTGTTACAGTGTGAAGCTGCCTACCAAGGTGGCTTTTTCTCGCTTCTCAACAACGAAAAAAAAAATTTTTATGAAATTTTTATTTGGCTGGACTGTTTGGAAGACGATCTCCAATTCTGCTAGTACAACATATCCCCTAAAATAAAAATTTTAAAAGTTAATTAACGTATTCAGTTAATCAGCGAACTAGATAAAGCAGTTTGCCTCTTACCTGGCGTCCGCCGTAGCCCTCAGCATAGCCCCAGGGTTAAAATAAATCTAAAGGAATTTATCTTTCTTGAAAAATTTTGAACCTTCTAAAAAAAACGCCCGGTAGGATCCCACACCGTCAGAAGCTTTCGGTTAATGTAAGAAAGGTGGCTGGGCGACACATCGCACAAATGCTCTCTTGTGCACCGCGCTAGCTATCAACGTTCTGCTGCATCGTGCTGAAAAAAAAGAGAGCGCCAAATACAGCTGATGACGCACCGTGCAGCCCAAGAAACACGCAGATGTCGTAGTGCAAGAAGATTTTGTCATGCTTCAGTTCTTCTAATAGTTAATCTAGAGTGGTCTTTCAATGAGATAAAAAAAGCAGGAGGCGTAGTTCATCTTGAAAACAGAAACAGAGCGCACAGGATGCGCGGAGACTGACCGCTGAATTTTTGTGGATGAAAGATGATAATGGAACATTTCACTAATCTCTCTTGCAATGTGTACCTCAAGTTACAATACATTTGCAGTGCCTGTGGAAAAAAAGAAGCTGCGCTTTCCGCTTCTAGACAAGTCTACCAATTTTATGCAGGCATAGGGACCGTAGTACAAGAGAGTTTTTCGAGGCGTATAATATAAAGAAAAAAAAAATTACCCACCTCGGTGGGTCAGTGGTTAAGGAGCTCGTCTACTGAGCCGGAGTACCAGGGTTCGAACCCGACTGCGGCGGCCACGTTTCGATGGAGGTAAAACAGAAAAGGCGCCCGTGTGCTGTGCGATGTCACTATACGCTAAAGATCTCCAGGTGGCCGAAATTTTTCCGGAGACCCCCACTACGACACCTCTTCCACTCTTTCTTCTTTCACTCCCACCTTCCTCTCTTTCCCTACGGCGTGGTTCAGATGTCCACCGAGTTATGCGATACATATGCTGCGACATTTCCTTTGCTCATAAAAAGAACAATTTACCAAAAAAAGAACAATTTAAAAAATACCTGTATACGCAAGCGATCCTTTTGTTGTACTTACTGATTGTGAGTTTTTCTGGACGCGAGATTGTGACAGTAGCGAAGGGAAAGCTCTGAGTTCGTGGTTTTTGTTCACTATATATATGTCATCTTTCGTTCAATAAAATCCAGTCGTGAGCCTGTGTGCCTGCTGTGCCCTTCTGCTTCTGTTCTGCGTGTTTTCATAAGCATTAACCCAATTTTAAAAACAAACACATGAACTAGCCTAGCTTGCCGCTCCAATGTAACACAGGTGCCAAAAAATGTCGCTGCACGCCCGCCGTCCTAAAAGCGTAGGAGGGAGTGCATGGAGGCCTGGATTATTTCCAAGACCAGTTGCGGAAACGTTAGCTGAATTTCAATTTTGCTATTACACAAGAATGCTAACACGCCAGAATCATCTTTATACCTTGTAGAGCTATACGGCCCCCTTTTTATCATTTAAATTTCGCGCTCTCTCTTCCAGTCATCTAGGTGCGCGTGCAGGCTGCGGAATAGCGCATGACCGAATGGTTCTTCGCCAGATGTAGTACATAACGGGAGTACGGGAGAAGTACATAACGGCAGTAGCACCGGCGTGCCTTGCACGAAGTGCACATGTGTAGTTCACGCAGTAACGTCACGCGTTCAGGCGAGCATAAAAAAAAATAACGGTGCTTTAGCTTTGGTTAAACCGAGTGAGAAGCGGTAGCTTCACGATGGTTTAGCCTGGAAAATATCAAAGAAAAACTCAACAAACAGCTCAACAAGACGTTGCCACGCTAAACCATCGTGAAGTTAGCGCTCCTCAATCAGTTTAACCAAAGCTAAAGCACGTTAATTTTTACCTGACGAACACCGTTCCGGGCGAGCAGTTCCAGTTGTGGCATAAGATTAGTCAAGCTATTCGTGTGTTGCGCGAAGTGCAGTGCTAGCGAAAAGAAAGTAGACCAGCAGAAGCTCGGGGTGTAGGTGCACGGGATGACACAAGACGCACTCGTCGCGCCGGAAGACAGGTGACCAAAGTGCAAGTCTCTTCCAGTTACCATAGCACGAGTTGCACCACAGTGCTGATACCGTACGCTGTTCCGCTCACTAGACACGCGCAAATGTGAAGTCGGGCCAGTAAATGCTGTTTCATGGGGCGCTTCAGTGATTTTTTTTTTTTGTGACAGTGATCACGCACGGTGAATGGTGAAATGGTGAATGGTGAAGACGGTGAAATGGAAACCTATCTATTGTTTCATCGGTTTGCAGGGACCAAGAAGTTGTACGCGATTCCTGTTTTTTAGTAATATCACTCGAGCTTCGACTGTTTGCTCCACCAGTGCTCTGCAATAGAGCGAATCGCCAAACTCAGCGAGAGTGGGTGAATGCGAACGAAGCACATGGCTGGGCGCCCGTCGCCTCATAGCATCTTCCTTATGCTGCGTGCATCCCGAGATCCATTATTGAACAATCGCAATGTGTGGCATGTTTAGGGCTAGTGACGTGGCATTTAATACTTGGAGCATGGGCATCATATCTGGCGAATCTCACAGTCAACTTTGTGCCTATTATTATATTACAGACGCTTTTTTTTATCTTAGACTGTTCATATCAGAGGGCTTTGTGCACTGTGAGACACGCCAGCTAGCACGTCATGTTGGTCTAAATCGGGCGCTACAACATTCGGCTGGCTTTTTCCGAGCGCTCACATCTGCTAAGAGGGCCTCATTGTGTTGCTACTTTCCCCTCACGGCGGTTGGGTACCATCTGTAACTCGGGCAGTTGCAAACAATCTTCATGTTCAACTCACGTTCTGCAGTCTTTTCAATCAAACGAATTAAATCTGTACCCGCCGGAGTCTGGAAACGTTTTTTCGCCGCGCGTAACGGCAGAGATCACCCGCGCTACGACGTCAGCGATAAAGGACTAATGGAAAAGAGAAGGTATGGAAAAGGACTAATATAGCTGCCTTCTGTGGTGACTTTGCGCCTGTGTTTTTCAAGACACACCTCTGCCACTTCGCCGTTGTGTCTGAGCAAACGCAGAGCGCGTGTACGTTTTCAGACGATTACGGCAGCGGATTAGGCAAACCTGCATTTGTGTTCACCGTGAATATAAACGAAAATAACAAAGTTAATCACTGTATGAACTCAAGGAAATGCATCCGGTAATACTGAGCTTTCGGTACCGGATATGGTAAATAATGCGGTAGGTAATTAAAGGAATTGGGGATGCGCGCAGCGTTAGGAACACCTTAGCACTTGATTGCCAGCCTGGCCTGTGCGTTACGCGCTCTAGGCAACTCTCGCCCCTTTGGCCTATTGACTCCGTCGTAGGACAATGATGAAGCGAACAGTAGATTATTACGTAATGTTGGGGAAAACACGGAGTGGTCTTGCACACAAGGCGCATATCAGTACGCGCAGGTTAAACATAAAATGCAAAAATGTGTGTGCCGTAACCAAGCACACACCACATTCAAACAGCACACCTATACTTCGCATGGAGCATGAATGGGTGATAAATGGGCCGTTCCGTAAAGATATATTCGCGGAAACTGTTAGAACTTGTTCTTTAGTGCGCACTTTTTTTTTGCTCCGCCCCTCACTAAAAGCTTGAATTGGGAGAGAAAGCCACGGATTCTGTGCATTTGCGGCACAGATAAAAAAAAATTGGTTTTGGGGAAAGGAAATGGTGCAATAAATCTCGCGTATCTCCTTTGACACGAGACCCACACCGGGAAGGAAGAGAACAAGAAATCGGTGAAAGAATAAAGGAAGGTACCGCAGTGGAAAGCTCCGGAATAATTTCGACCGTCTTGGGATCTTTAACGTCGACTGACATCGCATAACACATAGGCGTCTTTTTGCGTTTCGCCTCCATCAAAACCCGGCTGCCGTTGTCGGGTTTGAAGACATGCACACCGAATCAGTAGCCAAGCGCCCTAACTGAGCCACCGCGGCGGGTGTGGCGCACTTCCCGGTGGCATTTGTGGTGCTTTCCGGTTCCTGCTGTTCATAACCTGTACCAATCTCTGTGTGCCATGATTTATACACTGCTGGCCGGCAAAGCTTGTGCGCCCAATCACAGCGGCAGATATCTAAGCAGAGGCGCTCTTTTGATCTTCTGAAATTTGCAAAGCAAGTTGCCGTTCGGAAAATTGTTAATTGAGGAATTACAATATAATGGTTTTGTGAATTTCAGTCCATGATCGACTTTTTTTGGCAAAGTAAATTTAGTTCTTTTATCTAAAGTCTGAAACAGTTCAACGAAGATAAGTCGGCAGGGCCGGCAGTTCCTACAGGCATCGCTATTTTTGAAATGGGAACCAAGTATTAAGGTCGATGTTCAGGCCACAGAACATAAAAAATAGTGACAGCTATTGGAAGCGTTTAAGCTCCGTCAAAAATGTAAAGGGAAATGTAATTTTTTTAAACAAATCTCCTCGCAGCCGTTTATTCTTGGGGCGGATCGTCATTGTACTTTCTCGTTAACTTCCAGCTTTAACATGACTCCCTGCCACATCTATTACGCACTGCGCGTGCTATTCCTCACAAGCAGGTCTCTGCATTTGGTTTGGTCTGAAGCAGCAGAAGAAAAACCTCACTCGCACAATGCCCATGGATTGGAGCATCGCCATGAAAGGGCCGTGGCGCATCGCTTAAACGCTGCACCACTTCTCCAGGAGGGGTATGATGACTCCCAGGGATCAATGAATGCAAACTTTTGAAGGACCTGAATATACGCCGTTTATTATGCTGTCAATTCATACCCTTAAGTCGTAGCTTTGGTGTCGCCTCCATTCTTTTTATATTCCACGATAATTTACTGCGAACCGTCCCTAAGCAGCTGATAATTTGTATATGGACTTTCTATTATAATTGTTAGGCTGATACAAATATATCAAGCACAATGTCAGTTTTACAAATATATTTAAAGCTATAAATGTTCTCGGGAAGAAAAACATCCTGAATGGTGGCGTATACTTGCCTTCATCAGCCGAAGAGGCTGCAGAATTTCCAGTGCGGCAATCCACCGTAGAATTACGTGGTTCTTGAAGTGGCAGGCCGATGCCTGGTTGTGATAGGCACTCGCGCAGGGCACGGTAGGCGACGCGGTATACGTTCTCGATGTTGTTCTGATGCACGAAGAGCAACATCCAAGGAGTGTAACATATTGCAGTGCGCAGAGCTACCATCACTCGCTGCTGGATGGTGTTGCCGGAGTAGTCGACGGCCAGTAAGGGCTGCCCCGGCCACAGAGCTACATACACGGCACTGTGTGTCTGGGCCGCGTTCTCCGGCTCTTCGGTCAGAAAGCAGGCGGTGACCACAGTCCTGTGCACTGTCCAGCCAAGTGTTGCTTCGCGTTGGCCAATTCCCAAGGCAGCAGCAATGCGCATCAGCAGTGCGGAACACTCAGTGTAAGCAGGTGAAATCCCAAGGCAGTGCACCCGCCACACATCTATGCACTGGCGATGCGCCATCCAGCCGCGCAGCCATGCTATCCGCCGGAGACGGAATTCGTCGCGCTCAGCAGCTTGGACGCCTTCGCATACGGCACGGTGAGTGTGGGACGGCGGCAGTTCCCGGAGCCTCGGCAGCCACCACAAGTTCTCTTCGTCCAGAAGGGAGAGATGCGCTGCATTGAAACTACGCAGCATAAACTGCAGATTTGACATGTGGAAAGCCGCCATTGAAGAGCCGTGTTCCGGTGCTTATGCGCTGATACTTACGTAGCATGCGTCTATGTTTGCAATGCGCACTCTTCTCGGTAAGGTAAGAAACGTTATCAGTTCACTGACACCATTTCTTTTTTTCATTACATACGTATAGACGTGAAGCTTCATGTACAGCCTCCCTGATTTTTAATAATATAGCGCGAGCGTCGACCGAACTGCTGGTCAGCGCCTTATAACGGCGATAAGCGTGCAACAAGGCGAGAGTTCGCGCACGCGCACGAAGGCAGAGCGTCGTCTGCTAGGCTGTTCCAAGCACGAGGACACACGCCCTGCCGCAATATCAGTTCGCAAGATCCCGCCAAGCCGTAAAGCGCATGCGCATTATTAATATGTGAGACTGCATGAGACATGATTTCTTTCTCTCTTTTTTTTTTGTTTGCCTATTACGGGAGGCCAGCCTGGCGATGCAAAGTGATAAGAAAAAATAAAAGTAAAGAAATATAGCAGCACATTGAAACCATTGCCTGGATCGCGATAAGCGGGGTTCCAACCAGCTCTTTAATGAGCCTTGCAGTGTCTCGACGGTATAAAAAGGCACCGCAGCTCTCAAACGCCCACTTCGGCGGAGAATGCCTCCACGCGTGCCACTGGAACAACGCCACCGCGTCATCGCAATGTCGCTTTGCGGGAAGTCTCAGAATGAAATTGCTAAGAGCGTTGGAGTCACTCAGGCTACCGTAAGCAGAATAGTTCAGGCTTATCGCGGCGAAGGGCGCATTTGTGACGCTCCTCGACATTTGAAGCGCAAGACAACGGAAGAAGAGGACCATGCCATTGTTGCTGCGGCTTGTGTAGCGCCCTTCATGACTGCTGGCCAATTGAAGCAGGTTGCTGGAGTGGACGTGAGTGACAACTTGGTGCGTACCCGACTTCGAGAAGCAGGTCTTCGCAATCGAGTTGCGGTGCAGAAGCCGAAGCTTTCGGCGACTAACAAGGAGAAAAGGCTACAGTTTGCACGCGACCATATTGAATGGACCGTGGAGGACTGGGAAAATGTTGTCTTCACAGACGAGTCCACGGTTTGCACAAAATGGAGCCAGCAACAGAAAGTTTACCGGCCAGACCTCATGAGGTTGGTGATTTATCATTGTTCATTTTTTCGATTTGGCTATGTTTGGCTTAAACCTGCGAAAGTATATGGCATTTGCTTCCCGGGGTGACATGTGATTATCAATGTCAGCTATCACTGTTCAAGAAATAGATGATGCAGCACAGGCGGGTAAAATGGTTCCTAAATAGAATTACTTATACTTGGTTAAATTTAAAAGATGTTTGCTGAGATTGTGGATGGATTATACTTCCATGTGAAGAGGGGGTGTATTGTCGCTGTAATATTTTCATTACGTGTCGTTTAATATTGTCTAGGAGTCATTGACACACTTTATGTTGTGTATAAAATTTTCTTCCACTGTTGCAGGTATGATCCACACTATGTTCAGAAGGTCAAGTCTAGTGGCAGGACGAGCGTAAACATTTGGGGCGTAATAACTAAGAACGGCCTTGGCCCGCTCCGTCGTATATCGGGCCGCTTCTGTGCTGAAGCATACCTGGAAATTATTGATCAGGAGCTTCTTCCCCATCTTCTGGACGGCCCTTTCACGGATGGTTGCTTCTACCTACAGCATGACCTGTCACCGGTGCATGCTGCACGCGCCGTGAAGGAACATTTGGAACAACTAGGCATCATGACGTTGTCTTGGCCTCCCCAGGGAGCGGACCTGAATATAATTGAAAATGTTTGGGGTATCCTCAAGTCCAACTTGTCAAAGATGAGTCTCCACGATGCATCGGCAGACGGCTTGTGGGAAGCCGTGAAGAGTGCATGGGATGCCCTTAAGGATGACGTGGACCTTGTACCCGCACTCTTCGACTCCCTGCCCAGGCGCATCGCGGGTGTTGCTCAGTTCGGAGGCGAGTTTCAGCGCTATTAATGTATATGTATGATGTGTGAGAGCCTTGAGACAAGGCCCTGTTTCAGTTCTAAAATGCACCAAGGAAATAAAGGTTATTTGATGAAAATACACAGAAGTGTTCTACATTCGCGGATACATGCAGCTGTGTCTTACTACCCCTTCCTCTCCTGAAAGAACGAGCTTATACACCCCACGCTTCTCAATGCATTCATCGCTCCTAACGTGGCGACTGCCATTTCCAGCTCAGGTGACGCATGCTGAAAGCGGCAACCTTCTTGCAGAAAAAAAAAGGAGGCGCAACCATTCGTGGCTCCGTGGTTTTGCTTAAGTAGTTCAGGAGTGAGCGGGTAAACTTTACAGAATTGAGACAACAAAAAAAGACAGCATAAGTGGGCCTTGGTCCAGAGCCACAAAAACCGAAAAATGATAACTCGCAAGGAGGCATTCTCCGCCGAAGTGGGCGTTTGAGAGCTGCGGTGCCTTTTTATACCGTCGAGACACTGCAAGGCTCATTAAAGAGCTGGTTGGAACCCCGCTTATCGCGATCCAGGCAATGGTTTCAATGTGCTGCTATATTTGTTTACTTTTATTTTTTCTTATCACTTTGCATCGCCAGGCTGGCCTCCCGTAATAGGCAAACAAAAAAAAAGAGAGAAAGAAATCATGTCTCATGCAGTCTCACATATTAATAATGCGCATGCGCTTTACGGCTTGGCGGGATCTTGCGAACTGATATTGCGGCAGGGCGTGTGTCCTCGTGCTTGGAACAGCCTAGCAGACGACGCTCTGCCTTCGTGCGCGTGCGCGAACTCTCGCCTTGTTGCACGCTTATCGCCGTTATAAGGCGCTGACCAGCAGTTCGGTCGACGCTCGCGCTATATTATTAAAAATCAGGGAGGCTGTACTTCTATTGAAGGAGCGCTGGGAGCGCGCTCTTTAGCGATACTGCTGATAAATCTTATTCATTTGTGTCGCGTGCTGGAATGGCTTATCTGATGACTCACTTCAAACTCTTGGCCTGGCGCTATGTCCTGAAGACGTAACGCACAGATGTTTTATCATTCTATATCTGGGGATTCTGTGCTAATTTTCTGGAAGATACGAATGTATTTATCTCATAAGAAACATTTCCAAGCGCTCCCGCAAAAAGTAAAAAAATGCGTTCAGCAAACTTATCAAGTATGATTAATTCGTGCGACGCGATTTTAACAAGCATATCTTAGCTGACGAGCCCCTGGAGAAAAAGTTCCTAACTGGTTTTACGCATATCCCTAAGTGTTTCCATGCTGCCAAGTTAAGTACTTGCCCTGTTACGCGATTACGCTTGTCGGCCGGGCACAAAAAGAAAGTAATCCGGGGTTCTAGCTCTTGCTTCTCTGCCAAACGGATAGTAGCGGAAGTGGCACGTGCTCACGACGGCAGCTACAGGCGGGAGATGCTTTCTTTCAGCGCGGATCCCTTCCCTAGCTGTATCAGTTGACACACACGTTCCTTTTTCCTAAGGCAACCGTTGTGATCTGCGACTTTCGTGAAAGCCAGGAAAATATAGATGTCTGTACAGAGTGGAAACATGCCCATTATAGAAGACAATACGTTCAAAGCATGGTGGCTTGTGGAGGAGAGCCAGGCAGTTCTCAGATGTGAATGGAAAAGCGAGGGCAGCAATGCTTATTCGCAAAATCATTGCAGAAGATAGGCTACCACCACCCCGAGGTGGTACAGTGGTTACGGCGCCGGCTGCTGGCCCGAAAGACGCGGGTTCGCTCCCGGCCCTCGCTGTCGAATTTCGAGGGAGGCGAAATTCTAGAAGCCCGTTTACTGTGCAATGTCAGTGCTAGTTAAAGAACCCCAGGTGGTCGAAATTTCCGGAGCCCTTCACTAAGGCGTCGCTCATAGCCTGAGTCGCTTTCTATAAGCCAACTCCCGTAAACCAACCCAAAATATAGACTACCTAATAGAACTTTAAAAGGCGCAACGAAATAATGCAAACTTCGCAGAATGCAGTTCGGTTAAGCTTCATTTGTACAGGACGTTAATAAGACCGAAACTAGAATAGGCATGTTTTATTTTGGATCCTAATTAAATATCTCTAATCAACGCTTTAGAGACAGTTCAGAACCACGCCGCCCGCTTATTGTTTCAAATTACTCACGACCAGCAAGACTGTTTGCACTAAAGTCAACTCTTGGTCTTCCAGCTCTTTCTTTGCGCAGTAAGTATTTTCGCTTATGTCTTTTCCAACGTATTTATTACACTCTGTTCTGAAATATCAATTACTGCTTCCTCCATCTTATATATCCTCCAGCAGTGATAATAGTTTTAAGGTAAGAATCCCGCACTGCAGAACCATCCTTTGCTTGAATTTTTATAACCCTGGAACTGCGAATGACTGGAAGCACCTTTCTGCCTTCATCGCTGCCATCGCCGATGTCGAACATTTCATGAAAATTACTACTGATTTTGTATGCCCCTAATCTCTGCAATGCCTCCCGGACTTGAGAGTATTTAAAATAAATAAATAAATAAACACACTAACAGCTTAAGGATCCCTGGTCAGACCTCTTCTTCAATACGTGACAGTCGTGTGGTCACCTCGTCTAGCGTATGAAAAAGATAAACTTGAGTCGGTAGAGAAAAAAACAATCAGATTACACTTTGACCGCTATGATCGCAACTTTTCCCCCTCAAATCTTCGCCATACGTTATCACCGAATTCCCTCCAGCATCGACGGAAATGTCACCGGCTTATCATGCGACACAAAACTGTGCGCAAGTCCGTTTCTTTAGGTGCCCCCATTTTATTCACTAGGCATTCTGCACGTGTGACGCGCCGGACCGATCCTATGAATATCACACCCGGTGTTTGTTTGGTTGCAATAAATTTTCTTTTTTCCCGCACGCAGTTCAAATGTGGAATAAACTTGATGGTTCGTTCCGACAGCTGCCACCTGAGCAGTTTTTGAAAGAAATGCCGACTTATGTATTGTGATTTTCATTTCTATGTAACCGTTCCTGCAATGTCACATACCCAGACAGCAGTGTCTGTAAATCATAATAGTGTCATGAACTAGAAGGCTAACATTATCTTAATTCATAAGAAAGGAGACGTCAAGGACTTGAAGAATTACAGACCGATCAGCTTATTGTCCATTGTCTACAAGGTATTTACTAAGGTAATCGCTAATAGAGTCAGGACAACCTTGGACTTCAGTCAACCAAATGATCAGGCAGGCTTTCGTAAAGGATACTCGGCAATAGACCACATTCACACTATCAATCAGGTGATAGAGAAATGCGCAGAATACAACCAACCCCTATATATAGCCTTCATTGATTACGAGAAAGCATTTGACTCAGTGGAAACCTCAGCTGTCATGCAGGCAATGCGGAATCAGGGTGTGGAATAGTGTTATGTGAAAATATTGGAAGATATTTATAACGATTGCACAGCTGCTATAGTTCTCCATAAAGTCAGCAATAAAATTCCAATACGGAAACGTGTCAGGCAGGGAGACACGGTCTCGCCAATGCTCTTCACTGCCTGCTTACAGGAGGTGTTCCGGGGGCTGGAATGCGAACAGTTGGGGATAACAGTTAATTCAGAATACCTAAGTAATTTGCGATTCGCTGATGACGTTGCCTTGCTAAGCCACTCAGGACAAGAACTGCAAAGCATGATCAATCAGTTAGACAGGCAGAGCAGAACGGTGGGGCTAAGAATTAACATGCCGAAAACCAAAGTAATGTTCAACAGCCTATCAAGGGAACAGCAGTTCGCAATTGGTAGCGAGGTGCTGGAAGTAGTAAGAGAATATGTCTACTTAGGGCAGGTAGTGACCGCATATCCAGATCATGAGAGGGAAATAACTAGAAGAATATGAATGGGGTGGAGCGCATATGGCAGGTTCTCTCTGATCATGAATGGTAGTTTACCAATATCCCTGAAGAGAAAAGTATACAACAGCTGTATCCTACCGGTACTCACCTATGGGACAGAAACGTGGAGGCTAACAAAGAGGGTTCAGCTTAAGTTAAGAACAACGTAGCGAGCTATGGAAAAGAAAAACATAGGTGTAACGTTAAGAGATCGGAAGAGGGCGGAGTGGGTGAGGGAACAAACGCGGGTTAAAGACATCTTAGTTGAAATAAAGAGGAAGAAATGGGCTTGGGCAGGGCATGTAATGCGAAGGCAGGATAACCGCTCGTCCTTAAGGGTAACGGAGTGGATTCCAAGAGAAAGCAAACGTAGCAGGGGACGGCAGAAAGTTAGGTTGGCGGATGAGATTAAGAAGTTTGCGGGGATACAGTGGCGGCAACTGACAGAGGACGGGGTTAATTGGAGAGACCTGGGAGAGGCCTTTGCCCTGCAGTAGATGTAGTCAGGCTGATGATGATGATGATGAACTAGAAGGAGGCCGACCTCAGACGTAGAGGGAGACCTCAAAGCGGTCGAGTTCAATCCCACAAGCCTAGACAGCCCGAGGGCTCCTGACGCGACCGTGTCCGCATTGTCGTCCTCTCTGCTCAGGGCAGAGGTGGCGCGGGTCAAGCTTTTGGCTTTAGTCTTTCCTACCCTCGTCAAAGAAAAGCGTCATCCCGGTGCGGAACGGAGTAATTACAAAAGACGAGAAAAGCAAAACAGGGAATGTAGACAAACAAATTAGAGGGTAAAACTGACACGTAATTCATAAGGATGAGAAGCTGAGAGAAACAAAGGTCAGAATAATGTGCTTAGGGCGAGAGAGGCGCTTAATATACAGCCTTGGAAGCTCTGCAGTGACGTGAGAGTTGCGGGATCAAGTGGACCACGTGCACAACATTTATTTGTGCTCGCCGACGACCACAGTTCCGTAAGGAACGACTTCACAATTCATGCTGTCGACGTGGCCGATGACTTCATACAGAGTGAATTAGTAGTGCAGGAATTTTTCACCCTTTTTGGCGGACAGGTTTGACACTGAGAACCGGTCACCTGGGCTATAGAAACTCCTCTCTGGCAGAGGTTGTAATGTCGGGAGTCCGTCTTTCGTGGCTTGTTCATGTGCAAGCGAGCCCGCGGACGCACTTGTTCGGCTTGGGCGACGATTGTGCCCGCGTCTGGTGCGACATCGTCATCCGCGCTCGAGAGCTCCTCATTCGGCATCATCCACCCTTCTCTCCCGTAGAATATACGGAACGCGGTAAAGCAGGATATTTCCTGAATTGTCTTGTTAACAACGTAGGTAATGCACGGGAGTATCTGATCCAACGTTCTGAGTTCCGCATCCACCTAAATAGAAATTATATCCGCGAGTGTCGTGTTCAGGCTTTCTGTAAGCCCAACTATGTGGGGACGATCTCGTCCTGGTTTGTGACGACTAGTAGACGTGCTATACTCGCGGCCATTAGTTTATGCCATCCCTATCCGTGAGGTCATTGTGTTTTCATCGGCTTGCCGTGAGGCAACAATTCGGCAGCTGCTTTCGGTGAAGAACACCAAAAAATTGATATAAAATTATTTTGGCACTAAGAAAAAGATTTAAGAATAAAGAGTCCCAGCCTGTGCCACAAGAGAGATATACATAGATTATGCTAAGACTAAAAAAAAAATGAAAAGTGTACACGAGCCCGCACAGGATAGGTATACAGTGGTAGCGTATCTTTCGCAGACGGCCGTAAGTTCAAAACATGCCGGCTTGAGGGCACACAGCAGCACAACCTCATATGGTTTATGGGGTTTAACGTCATAAAGCAACTGAGGCTATGAGAGACGCCGTAGTGGAGGGCTCCGGAAATTTCGATCACCTGGGGTTCTTTAACGTGCACTGACATCGCACAGTACACGGGCCTCTAGAATTTCTCCTACAAAGAAATTCTGCCGCCGCGGCCGGGATCGAACCCGCGTCTTTTGGGTCAGCAGCCGAGCACCATAACCGCTGAGCCACCGCGGCGGCCGCACAATCTCATATGTGAGTGGCGAAGTAAGCGAGGCCATCAATATGAAGAAAGCATTACGTGATAGTGTACATATTTCTTAAAGCTTACGCTGTGGTATAACGTACATCATCATGTTCGCAAAAAAGAAAGGCATGAACGTTTCCGCCTGCAGCGCTGCGCGCGACACATGGCCGAAGACAGGAGACACGGTGAAACACAGTGTTTCCCGGAATCCTATACGTGAAAAAAAAAACAGCATTTGGCAAAAGAGGTACACTCGCTAAGGGTTGAGGAAAAAAAGAAAAAAAAACGATTGTCGCTTAAGCACCCATCCCGGTACCTTGATCACAGTTTGATGAGAAAAAGGCCACTGCCTGAAGTTGCGACAAATTTTCTGGAACATGTGTAACCCTGGAAGACTGTGCCGTGTTGGTTGATCGTATGTTGTGTCGTGTGAATGCAGAGAAATTCCGTGAGCAAGCGTGCTGATATAGATATTCCCTTAGAAGCCACACGGACCACGTCCCACACGATAGCTTGGCCAGTGTCTTTTGACGTTCTGTTAAAGCATTTGAACTATTATTGCATTGACAGGCATCATTGTGTTTATAGGCAAGGACGGTATGTGGCACTATTGAACCAGGATCAGCTGATGGTTGTCGCCGGGAGACGCCCAAGCTGTAGCAAACTTTATACCTTGAGTTCTGTACACGAGGTGACTTTGGACAACCTCGGAAGGACCAACAGCCCTGATCTGCTGGGATAAACCACACACATTCGGAAGCCGACTGCAAAAGGCGCTGCCAATGCAGAAACTCCGGGATCTGTAATCAACACCCACGATAATATTAGGTTGTCAGAAATAGCCAGCGATTAGCACAACCAATATTCTATCGGTGTGGACAAAATGGTCATATTAGGTTTCAGATCCGCGCAATTCAGAGCCCGAACGCTCACATTTCGTGATGTGGTAGCGAGCGATAGCTGTGAGACCTAGAAGTGCTTCGTATACCACGCTGGTGATCGATGGCAAATAATGACGTGAGACTTGTTCTTCGCGGCAGTGTGCCTCATTGTGCGTGCCTCTGGACACCGGACAATGCGGGGGAAGGGCTTGGCCTGACCGTCCTCCTTTGTTTTACGGTGTAGTTAAACAAGGACTAGCTACTACAGCTCTTTCAGCACCGTGCGTGATTGCAAATTGACGGAATATTCCAGACTTTCGTGGGCGTCTCTGCAATGTGTGGTGAACATTCAAGTCGTTTCCAGAGCAGAACAGAAATGATTTTTTAATGTATCTCGCATGGACCACAACATGGTAATGCCTAAGCTGGTGGAAATCGAGGAGGAGCTCTGGAAAAATAAACTTTTCCTAATATCAGGAAATCTTTGTTTATGTGTTTGTAGTAGGCCGATATTCCTGTCGCGTCATTTGAAAAAATTGGGAGAAAGTGGCCCATTTTCTTTTCTATTTCAAGCGCCTTACGCCGATGGTGCGACAGGTGGCTCCGTTATGCCAATCACAAAGGCTTCGTGGGCAATACTAGGCGATGGCTAAAGGGCTATCGAGAGACATTGCTCTGGTCAGTTCACAGGCGACGACTAAATTGACCAGTTAATTTATTTATTTTTTTATTTATTTATTCTGCATACTTGGACGGCACGTAGGCACTACGGAAATGAGTGGTTAGTTTGTAACATTAGTTGCAGAGCAACAACAACAACACAAACTTTTAAGGTACTTTCAACCGCGATCTTGAAGTGAATGGCGTCCCAAATGAAGACTGTGGAGGCTTGAAAGCAGTGCTATTCAGTATCTGTTCTTGGCCAAAAGGAAGAATGGTGCGCATTAGTACGAGAAGTTGTCCTCCAACTTTGGGTTGTTGGTTGTTGGTCGATGCGAGATGAGGTGTAGCTGGATGCGGCGAAAAGATTTCTTTCATTAATGAATAAAGAAGCACACTTTATGAAAGACATAAGCGCAAGTTCTTGAGACACAGAGAAAGGTCAGAATGGGGTTGCTCTTCCCGAGAACCTCTCACAAGCATTTATTAACTGAGCTGCCACCCGCCATGGTGGGCACTGTACATAGGACAGTCCTAGGGTGCTTGGCAGCATACAAAGTCCCACAAGGGGGCCAGTAGAGAAGTATTTCTGGTGGTGCTGAGTTTCAGTCATGGTTGAGCGGGAGGTCTGGCGGCAGTGATCGGCACCTTACGCGAGTTCAATAACAGGAGTATATTTCGGAGATCCCTGCTTGGTAAGAGAGAACGGTATCTACTTTAGCATGAAGATAAAGTCATAAAGAAGAAAGAAAGGAGAGAAGCCAGGTCAAGCACAGAAACACGCGGCGATGGCAATGCCACTCATGCTCAGGTTAATCTTCATCTTTCGCACAAATCTGTGTCTTCTATTTACAATGTATAACAGGTGTTTCAGGGACGACTTAGAGTTCTCTTTAAAGAGGCTTTTTGGGATACGGATACACCTTTTGTGGCATAGTATTACCAGTTTAACACCACTTGCATGGCGTGTTGGAAGTCTTGCTTGCAACTACACAGCGCAAAGACAAACACGGCCAAGTACGGAAACACCCCAAAGCGCTGACTTCAAACATCTGTTACAAAATCAGTGTCTTGTTCAATGGCTCGATTCCTACCTCTCTGAACGACAGCAGTACGTCCAGATCTCAGGTTCCAATTCTATGCCAGCTCCAGTTCTCTCAGGAGTACCCCAGGGCTCCGTTTTCGGTTCAATATTGTTCCTTATTTACTTAAACGACTTAAACTTCGACTCCACTGTACGGTGCCGTTTTTTCGCTGACGACTGCGTTGTATATCTGCCTATTCAAAATGCGGAGGATCACCGTGTGCTGAATGACTACCTGTCAGAGGTCTCAAGGTGGTGCCTAGTCTGGCAAATGTCACTAAACATGTCTAAGTGCTCAAAAATGACATATACGCGTAAAAAGTGCGCTCTTAATTACACATACACAATTAACGGTGCAGCTGTCTCTCCCGTAAACGAATACAGATACTTCGGGGTTGTATTCACTAGTAACTTGAGTTGGAGTTCGTACATCGGGCATACACTGTAAAAAAAAAATTGTGAGAAAAACAGAAAATGCATGGCAAATTGAGTGACATAACAACTCTTTTCTTGCCTATTTTCTGCTTTGTCTTTCTTAGTAATTTTGCATATGTGGTCTGTTATTGCTTTTCTGTAGTTCTACAGAGATTTTTGTTCCAGATACCTTGTTAAAAAACAGGCTATTTGGTAATTGCTCAGAAATTTTCTGCGAATGCATTTTCTGTAATTCTACAGAAATTTTCCCTGCATAGTTGTTACTATAACAGGCTGATTTGTAATCAAGCACAATTTTTCTGTTAGTGCTGTTTCTGTAATTCTACAGATTTTTTCACTGCTTATGCTATTTTGTAATAGCACACAATTTTTCTGTTTATATATTCCTTGTCATTTTGCAGAAATATGTTTTAACCCTGCACTCAAGACCCTACACTACAAGATATAAGAAAAATGGGCACTGTTCCCTCCTTAATGCAGTAGATATTCTGACTTAGACTTGATGAATACTTCTACTCTCTATGTGCAATCATAAAAGCAGTAGCGTGCAGCACCAATTTCATATGCACTGTGCTAGCACTATAACCGTGTGTTATATTCACGCAAGGAGTTGAAGGCAATGGTCAGAACTTCCAAATTTTCCTCTTTATTGATATGCTCAAAATTTGTACTCATCCAGGGCATTTGCCAAGGCAGCCACTTTTGGAGACAAAGAATACTGTTTCTTTGATGTTCGTCGTGCCTTTGTGCTTCTCTCTGGGTTGATTCCCGCAATTGCCCTTAAAGAAACGAAAGAGGCAAGATTAGTATACCAAGAATGCCACCAGGCTAATTACGTGGAATCCTGAAACTTTTATGCTGTTTGAAGCATTGACTAAAAAAATCAAGAAAAACGCTGAAATATGCCTGGCTACATTGTTAAAATAAAAGGAAAAGCCACAAGCCATTGCATTTTTCATGACTGCACGAAGTTACATATGAACGGCTTGTTTCAGTACATGTACGAAAGAAGCCGCAAGTCACTGAAACCAAGGACAGCATAACAAATGTTGCCTCCCCCTGTGGCCCTGTTTGTCGGTTAAAATGACTGCTCGCTTCTTTTGTCTGTTTCGCCAATAAAAGCGAGCATCTGAATGCAAAAATTGTGGGGACACTCAAGTCCCACCTTTAAAAGGGTAAAACACGACTGACTAATTGGCTCCACTCTGCCGGCTCCCCTTCCAGATACTTGTTTGCGCACATGCACTCCACACACTCATCGGAATACAGTCTAAGCTACCACATTAGGTGAAAGACCTGCCCAAGAAATATATGATGGACACTTAAGCTGTGCCTTTGGCACGACAGCGTTAAAGGGTCCCATCTGCCAGCTTCTTTTGTGGATGCTCAGTTACAGATCCTCTGTAGATTGTAAATTTGCACCTCTTATCTCACACATACCCATTAACATGCAGTCACAAGCTACCACATAATGTGAAAGACCACCCGATGCACATGTGAAGCCCAGCTTCACCCAAATCGTACGATCGTGCTTGCATTGGGGTAGCGTGTCCAACTCAGAATGAAAGGGTCCTGGAGGGCTCAATTCTACCTAACCCACCCACTTTAAGGGAGAAGCCCGAGTTGGCAGCTACTGCCAATGCATCCATAGATATAAAGCCCCGCTTAAACAAGCCTAACAAACATGCCTGCGTGGCCTCGAGATACCACATCTGCATTGGGACCCAAAGGTTCTGCAGGGTTCAAATCTCACGCTTTCATATCAAATAAGAAGCTCAAGTTGCAGCCCGTAACAATATGGCCATTTCAGTTGGTCTCGTGAGGTCGCACAATCCTACGGCTATAGCGGCTACCAGTCACGGCTGTGGTTTTTCGTTGACTAACAAGCTCACACCCCTCTGTAAAAACAACCGCCACAAGAATTCACAAATAAAAAACTGCATGCTGTGCTATGAACAGAATATCTTATCCATACTGTTTATTTCAGTAAATCCAAAGTAAATTTGCTTCAATATTTTCATGAATGTTCCTTTGAGTGGAGTGAGCACAGGGCACAGAACCGAGTGGTGAATACAGGTGAAAGAAACAAAGAAGTTGTAGATAAGCCTGCAAAGTTTTTGTCTCGAAGTTATAAGAGGTGAAATGTACCACATTTTGTATATTACGGATTTTTTGTGGTTTTTTACCTCCATATTCAAGGATTTCAAACTTGTAGTTTTTCGAAATTTCACGTTTAAGATTTTTCTTATTTAATATATAACATTTAAGCATTCCAATACTCATTTCTGAAAATGAATTATATAGCTCCATTCTGATATCTGTTATCGGGAGATAGTGCAATAACTGGATTAAAAATATTCTCAGCGCTTCTCAGAATTCTGTTTTTTTGCGTTCCCTAAAAAGTTTAAAATCACTAGCATCCGCATTTTTGAAAAGTTTTTCTCCGCCTTTTGCAAAGGCTCAAAAGCAGAAATTTCTAAACAGCCCACCAGCAATATTCCTAGAAAATATGTGCAACTGAGAAAAGCAAATGGTAAATCTAAACCTATAGCTGAATAAAAAGAGATGCGCGACCTTACCTCTGCAGAAACTGCAATGTCAAAGCCACTTCAGGTGGATACTGGATGTTTAAAACGAAGTATACGAGAACCATGAATTTGAAAGCTGCAGCCCGCTGGGTAGTTATTACAGCAACACCACCCACGCAAACAGTGAACGTTTCAGCCTCAAAGAGACCTGGCCCTAGAAGAATGAGAATAAAAGAATATTAGTGCATAATGAGATGTTCAATGATTCCAAAACTAACCTTTTATACATATCATGGGCGTCAGTGGCATGTCGCCCAAGTCATCATCATGGGCGGTCTCCTGCAAAATGAGAAAAGCAATACAGAGGGAAGGCATTAAAAAACTGATACCAATAGCCAGAACAGTTCTGAAGAAAACTGACTGTCATCAGCTGCATAATTGTATTACCGCACAAAATTAGGCGGAGAACAGTCTTTAAACCATAGGGATATGTTTCATGGTTGCAGGCACAAACTGTTTGTTACTAACGTAAATTAGAGAGAATTTTTTCGCATAAAGTATATCACCACAGATATTTGGAGGACACATAAGCTGTGCCCTAAAGGGTATAGTGCGAATGCATTAGCGCCATCTCAACGAAGATAGCCAAGTTGGTTGGTCCTGCCAACTCGGTAACGTCATGCCGGCTTGCGACGTCATAGAACCCACTGACGAACCAGTGTCCTGCCATGTACCCTACCAAAGCCCAGGCTCATGATTTTTCGCTGACAACGCTGACACCTGATATTATGTAAGGCAAGGCTTTTAACGATACTGTGTAATTAGTTTTTAACTATTTTTATACACTAGTGCCATTCTACTACTGCATTTGTCCTCATACCTACTCTCAGAGTATCTTTTAGTCCGCCATAGCATGCATAAGCATAAAATGTACAAAGCTCAAAATGACTTAAAAAATTAATAACAGCAGTTTGTAAACAGCACCGACTATAATGTATACAATTACCATTAAAATAATGTAGTTGTGGAGTGTGGAATTTTTTATACCCATATGCAATGCACATCTGAATTCTGCATGCACAAACACTTTTCTGCCAGACCGAAGCAGAGGATAAAATTATAAGCTTGCCTCAACAGACTTGTAGATGAGCTCTTCATCCTCTCCAAACAGTACAAGGAGGAGAACAGGTGCACCTTCATGCTCTGGTGTCACACTCCTGAGGCGGTTCTTTGCTCGTTCAATTTCTTCGAGACATTTCTTGACCTTGGGCCGCTTAATCTGACTATAAGCATAACGATCTATACGACGCCCAACGCTTTCCATGCTAGCCTCAATTCTTCGGCAAACATCACTACCAAGGAGCTCTTTGGAATGCTCAAGAAGACAGTCCTCACTAAACAAAAATGGCCAGTTTTTTTTTTACCTCTGCCACACTCCTCGAGTAATTTATCGTCAGTCTTTGCGATGCGTACGTCTCAGTCATCAAACGAATGACAAGCTGCTTGTTCGGATGTACTTTAGCATACTCAGAAAGGAGCTGCTGCTGCTTTTTACGCTGTGTCAGCAAACTTTCACCACTCGGTAACTCTGGCTGCCATGATATGCAACCATATGAGTCACGGGCAGATCTTGGACGCGGCTGGAATGAGTCTGGGTCATCAACAATTTCTGCGGGCAGCACATGTGCAATTGGTCTCTTCTTGTTATTGATGCAGTTCTCGAGCTTCCACATCAACGTCTCAATTCCTGTGCCAACAATTGTACCCTCTAGCAAATCCTGAAACGATGTGGGGTACACCGACACAACTTTTGCTGCAATTATTCTCAGGTTTCGTCTGCCAGGCGCTGGATGCTTATCCAGGATAAAAGAACTTAGCATCCTCACCATCTGGTTCAGATCAGCTTTTGTAGGCCTTTCTTTTGCTTTGCATGATTGAAGTAAGCCTGGTGGAAGCATTTCCCAAGGAATGCAAAATTTTTCAGCCCATTCTTCTAGCTGTGAGTTGGCATTTGAAGTCACCTTATCACAACTGCCACTCTTCCCAGAAAGGACAGCAGCAGCTCTGACGGTTTGAAACTTCTCAAGCAGGATGCGCCCTTGCACAGGGGCTAAGAAGTCCAAGTCTGATTCCTGCAGATACTTGAAGTGTTCCACACATTTTATTCCCAAGTCCTGGAGTTTCTGCCCAATGGTAGCGACGTCCTCCTCACTGAGTGCTGGAAGCCACTCCTGAACACATGACATAAAGTCCTCTGGGCTGAAAAAAATAAATTCAGTAATGATCTAAAACTGCATGCCTCAGTGCAATGACTGCCACTTTTGGATGGCCAACATCATATAAATGAAGTGGCTAGTAATCCAAAAGGTGCTGAATAGAAATGCATTTTAGTGTCCCAGATTCTGGACCTAGCAAGTGGTATATGATCATCATAGGTTCCAAAACAGAACAAGTGACACGAACAAGGAAACAGACCATGTTGTCTTGCAATGAAATGAAAATAATTCGGCCGAACACGAGCCTGCTTTCCTCACGATTTAAAACCACAACCATGTCTTTGCTGTACTTGATGCCCCTGTATTCAACTTGGTAAGCCTAATACACTTCTTTTCCTTGTGCTCCACAAGTCTTGATGGCTTCCTGAACTTCCATACTGAACAAACTAGGGCAAAAAGGAAATGTAGAGTCAATCACTAAGTCTCTTTCAAAGCGGCAGCTACTCCCCCTGAATGCCTGAAGAAGCTGGTGTTTTTCAGCAAGTGTTAACGTGATGTTTTTGAAGTTCTGGGCACTTCTTATGCACTTGCGAAAATAACCATGCTTGGTTTCGCAACGCATAGTCCATAACCTAATAAGTGGTCCAAACTGAGTAATGAGGTAAAGGTAGTGAACCAGGTAATGATGCTTGGGTTTCAGAGGTGCACCAGGAAAAAGTTCAATTCTTCGGTCAATGTAATCTATCAAATCTTTCAGCCTCATTACCATGGGCATATTTATTGCCGGTGCGCACACCAACTGAACAAGTTCTGTGAGCATCAATGCTAACTCCCATACAGGGTCTTTTCTGCATACCTTGTCATGAAGAAAGACGGGTAAAAACCGAAGCATATTCCAGTTCTGGACTGCATGTCCACTCAGCGTTTTGAATGTTTTGATTTCAGCTGGCTGGTCATTCCCATCTATTCCTTTGAACTTGAATAAGAGTATCCTTTTATTCAGATCTTCACGTGATAACCATCGCTGCTTGGTGATGAAGTACTGTAGCATCAACGCAAGATCGTACGATACCACACCTTCAAACAGGTCATGTGCTAAACATGGAGGAAGCCCAGGAGCGCAGACATGGAAGTACTTTAGGCCATTAAACAAAGCATCAAATTTAATGCCTTGTCATGAAAGAAGAGAACTGTCATCCTGTAGGTTCTTCACTGCCTATTTGTAGTTTACTTTGTTTCTTAGATCACTGGTGTCAGATATGTTTTTCTCAAACATATGTTCACGCTTCACTAAACAAAACCTGCAGATGTACTCAGCTGTGCTGAAATTCTCCATGAATCCACCAATACTGTGGCTGCCTAGGTTGTCGCCCAGAATTGCCACCACCATGCCATATGTGGGAATGCTGTCCGCCAACATGCAGCCAACTTCCAACTTTTTGATGTCATCAATCAATGAAGAAAACACCTTGTCTTGTCCGAAGAACAAAATGTCACTTTCTTTACAAAGCAGCACTAGCTGAATTGAACAGATACGACTTCTATTCCAAGAACGTAGGTTTCCAAGCATCATATACACAGCTAAAAGTTTGTGCTTCTTCTTTGCCGAACCTAAAGGATTTGCCACTTCAAAAGCATCTTGAAAAAGAATCAAGCGTAAAGCAGTGGGGTGATCCTGAAACAGTGGTACTGACTTAAAAACATTCCCGTCAGTGAAATCCTTAAAGACACCTGGTTCATGAACTTCCAGATTCAAACACTGATCTTGAACTGAGCTATCTCTTAACAATGATTTTATTGTTTCAATTATTGGAACATAATGAGAATGAGCATCTTGATTATTTTTGTTTTTTCCAAGACGCACAGATACTGGCTCCACATAGCTGAATTTGCTCTGAAAGTAGTCCCTTCGAGAGTAAGTGCTCCGAAAAACTCTACTCTTGCTGTGCAGGCTGAAAATAACATCACTTTGAAGCATACTGTTGACTGCCTGCTGAATGAAATCCTCATTCAAGCCAGCATCTCTCATCTTTGTCCTTAATGCATTAGCCATGTGGTCAAGATTGTTGCTCTGGAGGTCACAAATTGCCTCAGAAATGACTTGAACTGTTCTTGAGGGCACCAAACTCTCCGAAAGGAGGCGCAGGTAGAAACGTCCGAAAGCATCTGTAATATCAGTACATAGAGAATCTTCGTGCATGACACCTTCAGCCACCTCTTTGCTTCCATCAGCCTCTGAGTGGCAGTCCTCAGTACATTGTTCCTGAGATGCACAAGTCTCCAATCCAGCAGTACGAATTTCAGTTTCAAGATTAATTTCTGCTTCCTTGCACCTTTCTGCAGAGGTGCTCTCTAAATAAGACTCGCATACACCTGGTTGAAAAGAATGCCTATGGCATCGAGAAATATGGGAGGAAAATGTCGACTTGTTCGTAAACATTCGTGAACAAGCAAAAAACGGGCAAGAAACTTTCTTCCCTTAAGTGATGTGCCCCTTTAGATGATTCAACAAGGATTTGACATCTCGACATGTCTGTATACATGTATCGATGGTGCAGACCAGTGAGACACTCCTGCAAGTTGTTACAGCAGCCGGAATACCATCACGCTTGTGAGATCTAAACATATGGCTCTTCAAGGAGCTGACGTTTCGAAATACTCTGCAGCAGTCAGTAGGACAGCGAATGTGAAGGTTGCTTTCATTTTTATGTAGTGATGCATGCTTCAAGAACTGAGGCAAAGTTTTTGCAACTGCTTGGCATATGCTGCACTTGTATGCCATTGCGTGTATCGGGGCACTGGACTCAACCTCTGCAACAGCAACAAAGTGAAAATGCAACCGAAATGAGCATCCAATTTTGAGCCATGGGAAATGTTTCATATCATGACTCATAGAGAGTGCTACATTTCCTGCAGTTTATTATACCTCTCTGACTGCTCCTCACATATGATGGGCAGCTTGGTATAAAAAGAATATCTGCATACACAAATCTCCTTTTTTGGTTTCCTAAAGCAGAGCAGGTACTGCAACACTGTTACACCTTACATAACTTGCCACTCATTTGCACACAACAAGACTAAGTGCAGAAAGAGAAACACTGAAGGTACAACTCTCATCAAATTTACAATATTGCAGCCAATCACAATAGGAATAGACTTGCAATGTGCGCTAGTAAAAGTGAGCTAAAAAATATTTCGAAGCTAGCATCGCAGCTTTATTAAATTCGTACTCAAAGGTGGCTGCTCTGAGAAAAAGTGCTTTAAATCCTGACTGTTGACGTATTTGCCCATTCAGTGCAAAAGTACTTTGAATCCAGACTGTTTATATGTATTATTTGATGAAGAAAAAACATTAGCATGCATCTAAGCAAAGCTAGGAATAGAATGTTTAAAACAGAGCTCACCTGGTTTGTGAGGTCATTGCAACGAGTTTCTGCTAGCAGGGAGCACCATACAGTAATGTTCAACTGGTTCCAAAACAAAAATAAATCTCTGTCGTGGCCACTAAGTGAGCATGTGTAGCAGCCCTGGATAAGGTTCCCACTGCAGAAAAGAAGAAAACATCAACACAGAACCGACGCATCTAAAATTTAAACGTAATAAATTTTGCATGCGACGGCAGTGCCACACAGTCCTTAACAAAGGCAAGGGCCTAAGGATAGTGAGTAAACCTTAGTAATTCAGAAAACAAATTTTTATAACATTAGAAGATGTTCTGTATGCTCACTTGATTGGGCTGAAGTAGTGTGCACACTTAAATGGTCAGATGACCCAATAATTACTGTAATGCACAACTGTAAAGTTGAACCCACAAAATTCCAAAACAAGGTCTTTTACGGACCGAATACCGGGCGTATGCACTCATATCTAACTTAAAATCTGGTTCCACATGCGGAATAAACGGATACACCACTAGGCGAGCACTTAGTAATTAGATACGTACAGGCTAGGATGCAACCACAATACTGCGGAGGGGGCTGGCTGCCTGTTTACAAAGCCCACACAGTTGCAGTGTGGCCTACTGCTTTCGCTATACATGCAACTGGATGTCATACTTGCTACTGCTGGTGCATGACAAGCCAAATCTTCTGTGGCTGCAGATTCAAGCGACGAGACAAGCGACACGTGCAAAACGTTTCGCCTGCAAACAGGCTGCCGTTGCCTTTATTGAGGGTCATTCGATTGCAGTCCCAGCATTGTGCTCAGCCATCTCCGATTTGTTAAAAAAAAATCATGAAAGCAATTTCAGGGTATGTAATCGAAGCCTAAAATAATTTTGCCAGACAAAGTCACTGGTGAGGTGAGCACAGTGTGAACTTTTCGAAAAGGTGAGAAACCAGACGCTGCTCAATAATAATAAAAATATAAATATTGAGGAAACAGCAATTAAATTTACCATGACATTTGCACAAAATCTGGCATTGTATGCGATTCCGAGACCCGCATTTTTGTACGGCTCAAATATATTTATACATTTAAAGAGACTGTGAAAATGTACCATTTTTGTCATTTAAAAAAATGTCAACTTGCTCTTGAGAAATTTAAAATAGCCATTTCATTTCCGTAGATGTCTGAAACATAAAAAATGTTGCAGAAGATGAAAGTGTGGAAAAAATAATACTCATGTTGTCAAAAAGTAAATTTTGAGCCATAAATATCGCTTAATTTCACCCTTAGGAGCAAGAAATAAAATACAAACAATACCGGTTTAAGTAGAACCATTTACTGCCTTTCATTTCTGACATTTTAATCGAGGTAATGTTTGCTTAAAGCGAGAAAAGATTTTTTGAAGTTGAGCTATCGCGCGCTGCAAGTTGTGTCGTCTCTTAATGCCACTTCACCGCAAAGCACGACCCCGTAGACACTTTAGCCAGATGAAATGTAGAAAGAGGGGCTCGGTTCACCCATGTGATTAAAACTGCACATCCGTCTTCAACAGAGACACGACCGCAACTGTAACGAGGGTGAGCCTCTATGCAGGCGAAGCCCGTTCATGCGAGCGAGACACCTCCTCGCGAGCGGCAGCACGCCGCGCTCACCGCCAGGAGTGTCTCCCGTCACCCGCCGCCGCGGTATGCGCGCGCGGGCTCTCAGCAATCATATTCGGACATAAAGTACTTGTGTTACGCCTGCCATACCGGCTGGTCGTCCGTTCCTCGTGGTCCACGCGGCTCAGCATGGTGAATACCCTCGTTTTTCTGCTCTTGGCTGCCTGGCACCAAAGCGGGTCCGTTCGAACTTCGAAAACGAAACGATTTCACTTTCAACACTACCACCCGCCGAATTTCATGCAATGTCTGCTTTAACTCAAACCTTAAAAATGCACGACAGCGGGCGATGACAAATTGAAGTGGTGATCTGGCCACAAATGTCGCGCCATGCCAGGTGCCGTGCTCTGCGGTGAAGGAAATTAAGAGACGACGCAACTTGCGGAGCTTTTTTCCTCGTGAGTGTTGCATAATCCTCCTCGCTGCTCCGGCCCCTCCTCCCCCGCTTCCCTCTTGTTCTTATATTCTCCCTCCTCCTTTTACTTTCTTTCACGCCTCTTCTTTCAATTCGTCTGATGGGAGCCCTCCGGCGCGGGTCATCTGACACAGTTTTCCCGCCTTTTTCTCCCCTTTCGGCGGCGTGTCCGCGGCGGCGGCGCGGGACCATGTGACACACTTTTACCGCCTTTTTCCTCTTTGAGCGGCTTCTATCGCGTAATAACATGGGTAAAAGTTTTAATAAGTCGTGTGTCTTACCCTCTCTGCACGCGACCTTGTAGTTCCGTGCAAAGAAAGCTATTGTGCAAGTATTTAGAAGTTTTACGATATTTGTCTCGAAATATTTACTTCGTGAAATCAACATCCACAAACGTTAAAACTGCGCAAAAAGCGAGGACATAGGCAACGAGTAACAGACAAAACACCACGGGCGCAATTTTTTTTTTGCTCCATCTTCTTTGGATTCCAGGGAACACAAAACAGAGACCGGAGTAGAAGAGATGTGCTTTAGTGGACGTCCTTGCGGGCCAGTTTGTTCATAGCTCCAGAAGTGTTAAAACTGTGCAAAATACATATGTTGTCTGTATCCTCTTACTCCGCAGTTATAACATTTCTAGAGCAATAAACCAACTAGCCCGCAAGAACGTCCTAATGAAATCAACTTGTTCACCCGCCATAACACGAACTAATCGTGCTCCGTCGGATCATTTCTGGTCATCGAGTCCACGTATTTCTCCACGCCGCGCTTCCGCGGTTTTTTTATCGAGCAATAAACACGCGCAAACCACGAACTGGTCGTATTAGGAGGAAGAAAAGGCGGGAAAACTGTCACATGACCCGACGCCGGCTCTCCTCAGACGAATAGAGAGAAGAGGTGTGAAAGAAAATAAGAGGAGGAGGAGGGGCCTGAGCAGCGAGGAAGATTATGCAGCATCAACGAGAAGAAAGCCACTTGCGGAGCAAGAGCTCAACTTCAAAATTCGTTTGTCGCCGTAAACAAAAATTACCTCAATGAAAATTTCAGAAATGAAAGGCAATAAACCGTTCCATTTAACCCGCCATTTTTTGTTTTTGCTTGGACCACCTCAAGGGGAAATTAACGTGTTTGCGGCTCAAAGTGCACTTTTTGCAACTTTCGTATTTTTTTTACTTTCTTTTACACAGTGTTGAACTCCTGTAACATTTTTTATAGGCAATATACATCTAGAGAGGCACAACAGCTATTTTCAAATTCCGGAGATAAATTGATTTTTAAAAAATGACAAATTGTACATTTTCAAAATCTAATTTTTTAAGAAATGTGCCCCATAAAACTGCGTAGTCTGACTCACATCGAAAGCCAGGCTCTCTCTGCAAATGTCAGCGAAAGATTTCAGAGATATTTTCTAAACATACGGAGTTTTTATTAATTATTTAGCAGTGCCTGGTTTCTTCAATTTTCAAAATGCGCTCACTTAACGAATACATTTTTTTTTCGGCAAAAATATTTTATGCATTGATTACGCACACTGAGATAAGTTTCCATGAATTTTTTCGAAAAAAAATCCAGATTATTGAGCGCGACGTCTGGGACGTTTGGCGAATGACCCTTGAGTTTTCGCGTACATGGATCTAAAACTCAATTACTGAACTACATAAGTTCTCGTTCTTCCTTTACTGCCCTTCCTTGCCTTTCAGCAAGAACAGGCGACGAGCTACCATCAGTCCAAACACAGCGCAATTTCACACACGAGGACTGCGATCTAATACAAGTCTGTTACATACGACAACTGCAAAAATGAAGACCTAACTCATGACCGCATGCACTTGGAGCAGGCAGGCTCCTTTCAAAGAGGCCTCACAACGATCTGCGACACAAGGAATGATTCTGGAACTATACTCACGCCATTTTTTCCTTCGCACTACACCAGCCGCGCTTCACAGCCATTCAGCGAGTACAGAAGACGCTGCAGCTATCGTCAGTCCAAACATACCACTATTGAGGCCCTCAGGCCGAGCTCCGCAAAAGGCCGAACTCATGACAGCACGTGACATCAGGAAGGCTTCGTTCAATGTGGCCGTACAACGAGTTGCAGTATTTACAGGAGTGGCAGTGGCCAAAGCATCTGCGCACATTACCCGCTACACAAGACAAGGAACTACCATTTGCGAGCTAACAGAGCTCGGTCCTGGCCGTAAGCTGAATGAAGCAAGAAATGAAATGCTTACCTTGTTTCAGCGTGGACGAGCACGGTGCCGTCTCGTTTGTGGGCGCTCCAGATTTCACTCAGAAGCAACACTATCACGTCGAAAAAAAGTCGAAGACGCGATGCCGCAAGCACCAACAAAACGAATGTCAACGCATACGATTACCGTTAACGGCTAGCTCGCGATAAACTTGTCACGATAAAGCTGCTGATGCAACTGACCCGCAAATTGCGAAGTGCGCTAAGCGGCCAAAGTTGAGCTTCTGCTCTGCATCATAGAGTTCTGCATGGCTTCCGCCAAAGAAGAGTGTGTCATTCCGCGGCCTCCGCAAAATAGTTCGGTTGCGGTTTCGGCTTGTTTCGGTTTTTGTTTTGCATTTTTCTGAATGTCCGTAACCAACCGGACTAATTGGGTTTGCAAAACGCCTGTACTGTATGAAGATTATTCTTGGTGCACTGCGCCGTCGCGAGATTGGCGTAGTCGCTAGGCACTCTACTTGATGCCGCGCGATGCCATGCGTCGCCAGGGTCATTATTTAAACGAGATCAAACGTCCGCTCGTGGAGGGGTGGAAAGAAGACTTCCTTAATTCTGTATTAGGACGGCGAGTTAGGCGTGGAATACGTTCATTCTCAACGGGTCACAGCGCGCACGGGGGCACAACCCCAGCGCTTGTGTTGTGTACTTCTTTGTGTGTAGTCCCCATGTGCGCTGTCACCGTTCAGAATGTCCCTTTATTCCGCTTCTTTAGGTATCCATAGGAGGAGGCGGGCGGGGGGGGGGGGAGGGGGGGGGGGGCTCGAACAGACAATTCATGATCACGTGGCGCCCTGTGGCCGCCGATCGGCTTCGCTCTAACGCTGTGAGTATGATGAGGTTCCCAGCACAGTAATACGATACAGGCTGCACCGCCGAAGACATTTATTTGGCTCCCTAAGAATCAGGGTACACCTTCGATCAAAAAATGTTGCTTGAAGTCTCTTTCTGATATTGCATAATACTGTCTATGCGTGCAACATATATAGCATATGTAACCGAGAACTCACGGTGACAGATACACTGTCGTGGCGCTTCACGTACGCGCCGCCAATCGTGCTTCCGTTCACCCTCAGTCTCTGCACTCGTTGTAAGGTGAAACTCTGGCATAATTCACATGCGCATTGCAGCTACGGTGCTGAGTATACATCGGATACGTCGGTTATGTGTTGTGACGGGTGCGCTCCGAATAGGCCGAATAACGGGACAGTCGCATCCGCCTATATATCCCCCGCTTTGAAGGCGAATGCAATGAGTGTTTTAAATCAAATGAAGGTTTATTCCTTCGAAAACTGTTACAGCGTGTGAGTTACGCAGGCGAGGTTCTTATAGTACAAAAGACTGTAAACGGACCCTTGACGCAGCCCCAATATCTCGAGGGTCATAGGCGAAGTCTTGTCTCTTCGAACCCATTCTCTATAGAGTTCGCCGCACGTGATTGCAGTGTCACGCCAGCTCCATTGGGCTTGAGTTGCGTCGCGCACGAGACGACAGCTTCCACATTTGTACTGTTCTCATCTGTTCAGGAACAGACATTGCAAGGTTAGAAGGGAGTGGTTTGGTTGGTTAGTTTATATATAACGGTTTAACGTCCTAAAGCGCCATCGGTCATGATGGATGCCGTATAGTGGCAGTCTCCGGAATAATTTCGGCCACTTGGTGTTCTTCACAGTGCACTGACATCGCACAGCACACGGGCGGCTTGGATTTTGCCTCCCTTGAAGCACAGCTGCCTCGACCGGGATTGAACCCGCATCCTCGGGCTCAGCAGTCGAGCGCCCTAGCCACTGAGCCGCCGCAGGGGTCATAAGTGGATGGCTTGCGGATGAAAGTTCATGACCGGGATCATGAAGCTTGGAAAATGGCGCTTGATTGCTGACGACGCTTTATGCGTCAACCCTAGGCACTTGTTGGCTTAGCACCTGTCGCATTCGGTTTGAACCCAAACACGCGGAATCGAATCCTGGCTGCACTGCCCACGAAGTGCAGAGCCGCCCATAGGCTCTCCGTTGTCCGTGCAGAGTTAAAGAGCCCCATTTGCTGATATTAATATCAAATTCGCTCGGTGCATACACCGTATACCAAAATGTATCGTTCCATGCCATCTCTATACCGGCTCTCCTCAGGTAAGCGAATACGTGTCTTGTTGCCATAGTCACGTATCGAACCGCATCATCTGCAGCGGTGTTGGTGAAATGATTACTGAAGGCAAAAAGATTTAAAGAATTGATAACATTGAAGTATCCGCAACATCCGGAAGAAGAAGAGGAGGTTCCGCTCCGGCCGCCTTTCGGTACTGTCACCGCTTCTCGGCTTCTTTTCATGCGCAACAAACGACCAAGAGCTCACCTCTTATGTCCAACGTTTCCTAAATGTGAGCGCTTTCTAACCGCTACAGCCATTATTCGATCCAGTCCTCTCTTCTGACCGCACCGACGTCGTAAAGTTCGCTCCTCGCCAGACGCTGCGCTGGGCCTCGCCTCGCTGGAGGCTAGGCTTATCACCGGCAGCGCACCTACCCCAACAGCCATGGAGGTGCAAGCGCAGGGCGACAACCTCGACCCTGAAACGTCCAGACCCAGTGAGTGGACCGCAGTACTCCACGCATACCAGGTTCGAGAACCAAGCCCGAATACCCTGATTGGACCCCCACAAACAGCCGTGTCCGCCGTCGGTGCTCAGGCCGAGGCTGCCCCTGCGCCCTTTAAGCCGACGTACCGTGCTCAACAGCAACAGCTGCGCGTGTCGCACGCAGTCTCGCAGCGAAGTAAACACCTTGCTTCACTCCCGCCCGGCACTATAAGGGTAGTTTTTCGACCGAGAGGCGAGCTCGCTTTGAACGGAGCCATGGCGCAGCCCCTTATGCAAGACCTGCAAGTCACCGCCGATGGCCGGGACCTAGGGGACATTCACCTCCGGATCCATCCTACGAATAACACATTCACCGTCGCTACCCACCAGGAGACAACCGCCCTGCACCTCGTCCAACTCAAGGAAGTGGTGCTCCAAGGGACCAGTTACCCTATCACCGCCCACATCGCACCGCCGCCATCAGCGGTACGTGGAGTCATCTCGCAGGCCTACTGGGCGGAAACCCCGGAGCAGATGCTACGAGTCCTCCAGACTCGTAACCCGGACGCTGATATTATCGCAGCACGCAGAATGGGGAGGACGCTCTCCATATTAATCACTTTTGCGCATGGACCAGTCCCACATACCATACGCTACATGAGTGTGGTTTATAGATGTACGGCGTACAAGGGCAGTCCAGATGCCTGCACCAACTGTTGCCGACCGGGCCACAGATATGACGTCTGCCCCCACCCCAAGGCTGGTCTCTGTACGCGGTGCGGGGACAAGCATGACCCGCAAGCTGTTCCTTCCTGCATCCCGATCTGCATTCTGTGTGGGGGCGAGCACCTCACGGGTACCGGCTCATGCAAGGCAACACATACAACTCCGAAACAGCGCAGCCCGCCGCCACAGAAAACAAAGCCCTTTAGCAAGAAGGACTTTCCCCCGCTGCAAACGACCCTTCCCACTACCTCTACGTGGGCCTCCAAGGCCGCCAGGACTCATTCGCCGACCTCCCAGGACCACGAAGTGACTGCTCTGCGGGAAGAGGTAAGGCAGCTCAAGGCAGCCATCTCTACCTCCACCCCCGCTGTACCCCCAACTCCTCCACCCTCATCATCTCCACCCACACCGCCACCTGTCGAACCTCCTTCGAAAAAGAGGAGGCCATAGACTTGGAAGCAAAATTTCAGGACTTCGCCAAAAACTTAGAAGCTAGGCTCGCAGAGCGCATTACTGCACAGGTCACTGCACAGTGCCAAATTCTGATTGAAACTGTCATTACCCGTTTAATGGATACTGTCATAACTAGCATCATGGCCAAGGTAGAGGAGCGTTTCCTCTCCTTGTTCATAGTCTCTCACCGGCCTCTCCTCCCACAGTGCCACCCTCCACACCCCTCCTTCGCCCCTCCACCCTACAGCATGGCCCCTCCGAAGGACCATAATTCTTTATATATTATTCAATGGAACTGCAGGGGCTTTCGGCGTAAGCGCGATCCTCTGCTGCAGATTATCGCTACCTCCTCATCCCCACCAGACATCATCGCAATTCAGGACGCAAACGTTTGCAAACAACTTCCAGGATACGCTCTTATCCCCTCGGACTCTACTGATCTTCCTCGGGTGGTCACATACGTCTGCAACTCTTTGCATTACATGGAACACACAATTACCACACCTATCGCTCACACCTTCATCGAAATTTTACCTCCAACCCCTGCTCAATCTCCCTTGTTCGTTCTTAACTGCTATCTTCTACCACGACAGCCAGTTAATCTACTCCCTCCACTCCTCAAATCCGTGACGCAATTGGCTGGATCAAATCCCCTACTCATTGCCGGTGACTTCAACTGCGCACACGTGGACTGGGGCTATCGGCGCACAAACCACAGAGGCACAGTTCTCTGCAATGAAATGATGGTGCTCCACTTGTCCATCTTTAATGATTTCAGCCTGCCTACGCGGGTTGGTAACAGCGTTACTACAGATACCAGCCCAGATCTCACGCTTGGAAGAAATGTGGCCCACCTGCAGTGGGAAAGAACCCAAACCACACTAGGCAGCGACCACCATCTAATTCGCATAACACTAAGCTATCGCCGCCCTCAGCGCAAATTTACCGTTAGACAAACTAATTGGGACCAGCTACGAAAATTTCGCCAGGAACATGTACAGTAAACACAGGTACCCTTCGACCTAGACACCTGGACTACCCAGTTACAGGAGGACATTCGCCAACATACCCAAACGCTAGACACTACCCCAGACACTCCCGTAATTGACAGTAAGCTCGCGCACCTCCTTCAAGCTCAAGAACGCATAACACACAGATGGAATACTCAAAAACACAATAGGGAACTAAAACTCAAACTGGCACAGCTTCAGACCCAAATGGAACACCACAGTACCACTCTTTGCAAAGTTAACTGGAATCAGATTTGTGACAGTCTCCGCGGCAATCTCTCCACAACCCGTGCCTGGCACCTCTTACGCCACATGCTAGACCCCACGAAATCTAAAACCCAGACACGCCTTAGCATTCGCCTCCTTACTCATAACCACAGGCAGGACACGAACGCCTTCCTCGCGCAGGTGAAATCAACATATACCACCCCAGGTGACCCTTGCAAGCACACCGAGTACACGGGTCCACCTCAACCCCAGCTTGACGCCCCTATTACAGAGGCGGAATTTCGGACAGCCCTTTCGAAATTACGCAACACTGCACCCGGGCAAGATCAATTTACCAATGCTGCCATCCGAAACCTTGACGATGCCTCCATATCTCATCTAGTCACCCACTTTAACGAGTGCTGGAAGTCAGGTACACTCCCTGCCACCTGGAAGCATGGAAAAATCATATTTATTCCTAAACCCCACAAACCCATCAACATAGAGAATATCCGACCAATTTCTCTGACATCTTGTCTCGGCAAGGCATTCGAACACATAATTCTTGCCCGACTAACCACGTACATGGAAGACAACCACCTTTTTCCGTACAGCATGGTGGGCTTTCGTGCGCATCTATCAGCACAGGATGCCCTACTACAAATTACACATGACGTGCTTGATGACACGATCCCCCACCTCACTAAAGCTATTCTGGCGGTTGACCTCACAAAGGCATTTGACAGGATTCGACACGATGCCATTTTGCGAGAACTACAGGCACTACAGGTAGGCTCAAATACCTACAACTACGTTCGCGCCTTTCTCTCGGGCCGCACTGCCTCCCTGCACATAGCTGAGCTGAGCACACCACCTTATACACTCGGCGAGCTTGGAACACCCCAAGGCGCGGTCCTCTCCCCCTTCTATTTAATATTGCTCTCATCCCCCTAGCTCATAAACTCGCTCTCATCCCACACCTAAAGCATAACTTGTACGCTGATGATATTACGGCATTGACCACTCACGGATCTGATGGAGAAATTGAGGAAACTCTTCAATTAGCAGCTGACACCATCTCCGCTCATGCGTCATCTATTGGGCTCGAATGCTCCCCCTCTAAATCCGCGCTTCTCTTCATAAGACCGAAATCTGCAGCTAATTCGCCCATTCAAATCACTTTACAAGGAACCCCTATCCCCGTCACCCCCACCCTCCGTATCCTTGGCCTTTACTTGCAGGATTCCGGACGCGACGATCATACCCTTAAAACACTCAAGGCCTCCACGCAATCCGTGTTGCAACTTCTATGCCGCGTATCCTCCCTGCACAAAGGTTTAGACGAAGCGGATAGCATGAAAGTAGTGCATGCTTTTACACTTGGCCGCATTTTATACGCCACCCCATATCTTAAGCTGAACCGCATAGAAACAGAGCGAGTGAACGCCATGATTCGTCTAGCAACCAAGGCAGCCTTAAACCTACCCCGCAGCACTAGCACAGCCAAGCTCCTTGAATTAGGCATGCATAACACCATTCAGGAACTAGTAGACGCGCACCTTCAGACAGTATCTAAGACTTGCCGCGAGCGCAACTGGCAGGCATATCCTCGCTTCCCTTCGCATGAACATTCCCGCTAATCAGACATCCCTTATAGACATTCCTCGACACATTCATACCCCCCTCGTTGTGAAACCCCTTCCCCGGAACATTCATCCCCAGTACCACATCCCTCGCCGCATGGCTCGCGCTAAGGCCCTACACAAGTATTACGGACAAGCCCAGGACGCCATTTGGGTAGACGCCGCGTGCACAACTCATGAAGCTGTAGCAGTTGGTTACAATCCAGCCCTAGCACAGCCCCTCACACACCGCCTTCCCTCGGGCTGTACGTCGGAGGAGGCAGAGGAAACCGCCATCGCCCTTGCCCTTGTACACTCCAATGCAAACTACATCTTCAGGTGCCTTTACATCGAAAGCTAAAGCTGTTAATTGTGGAGTGCCGCAGGGAAGTATTTTAGGACCTCTCCTTTTCAATCTCTATCTGAATGATATCGTCACTATTAACCCTAAAGCAAAATATATTATCTATGCAGATGACACTAGTATTTTTTTTGCTGGCAATGATATTAATCTTCTTGTTGAACAATGTAACAGTGCAATGAAATCCTTAGAGGAATGGTCGAGAGTAAATGCAATGAAGGTAAATGAAAGCAAAACAAAAGCGATTATATTCAGGCCGAAGAACAAGCACATACCTCCGCATCAAGATATTATAATAAACTCACGATGCATCGCTTTAGTCGAGAATTTCAAATGTCTGGGTGTCACCTTTTCCGCAAATATGTCCTGGGATAATCACGTCAAGCATGTTCTAAGCAAAATAAGTCAAATAACTGGTGTAATAGGTCGTTTAAGGTATATCCTTTCCACACGCATCAAACGTTTGCTTTATCATTCACTCTTTCAGTCACACTTGAACTATTGTCAATTAGTACGGGGAAACACAACATACACTAATATTGAACACATCCACCTGTTACAGAAAAAATATCTCCGACACTCATATAATGCTTCTTATACTGCTTCCACCTCAACTTTCTTTAGCAACTCTGGTGTAATTCCAGCTCACAATCTATATAGATATCGCTTAAGCCATGTATATAAACAAGAAATCCACAGGAATATCAACAATATACGTAACCTATCCCAATTACAGGACAGAACTCCAAGTTACCTTACAAGACACTTGGAGGATTGGTCAGTACCAATGTCACGTTCAAGTTACGGGAAACAGTGCCTTAAGTACACAATACCAACGCTTTGAATTATTATAATTCTGTCCGTTTTGACCTTTTCACGGCAACCTACAAGGACCTCCGGGAGATGTATTTGGTTTCTGTGTAATGTTATCTAGCCTTGCTGTTGTTTTCGTTTGGATTTGTAGAAGTGAGTTCCGCTGTTGTTTTCTGTTCTTTTTGTTATTTTCTGTTGTTTTCGTTTACGAGTACTAAGTCTGTATCATATTAAAAATGTATGTATATGTTTGCATATCAAGAATATGTTATGTGATGACGCCACTCTGCCAAAATAAGGGATTGTGGACCCGTCAAGCTGTCCAAGGACAGCTTTCTTTTTCCACAACCCTCCCATCTGTATTTGATGGCAAATAAAAGATTTCATCTTTAGCGACTCCAAAACGGCTCTGTTCAACTTCGCGAGAGGCAGGATTCACGCCCCTGCTTGGGAGTTGCTGAAAACCCCCTCCAAAAACTTACCACGCAGGGTAGAGCTCCAGTGGGTGCCGGCTCACTCTGGGAATCCAGGAAACGAGGCTGCCGATAAATTGGCCCGAGGTTTGATTTGCCGGGCTCAGGACGGCCTCGGTCCAGGTTTCTCGAGAGAGCGGGCGCACACCTTTGCAGAGCTCACGCAAATGCCCCGCTTGGACCGTCGGACTTACCCTCCACCACATCCCTCCCTTACCCATTCCCATCAGATCCTCTGGAGACGCCTCCAGACCCGCTCTCTCTCATCCCCTCAGCTGCTATCTCTCTACTGTGGCACCTCCCCTGCATGCACCCTGTGCGGCGACCCTCACGCCACACTCTCCCACATCCTTTTCGTCTCCCCTGCTGATCCTCCCCCGCAGGGACAGCCCGCGTTATCAAGTTGGGAGGACTGGGAGGTCGTGCTCTCGTCTCCGGACCCGCCATCGCAGCTTGCTGCGGTGCTTCGGGGTGCCGACGTCATGAACAAACACCGCATGAACGTTCCGGCGTAGAGTGGGAACGTGCGGTGGTCCAGGGACCCAAGGGGGGTCTAAACACACTTGCCATGACAAAGTTTTTCTCTCTCTCTCTCCGCAACATCCGGAATTTCTATTAAATTCAACAACAACTATGTTTCTTGCGTAAACATTTTCTGTTAAATTAAAGAAGTGCACATATGGCGCTAACTGAAAAAAAAACTGGTCTTCTAAAGAAACTAATTTGTTTTTTTTACTTCAAGAAAATTTCAGTAACCAAAACAGAAAATCTTCCTATTTGTTGTGTTATTTAACAGATATTTTTTACACTGTATAGTTCCAAAGGCGTCCAACAGGCTTTGGCTGATAAGAAATCGTCTAAGGCACTGCACATCTAAAACTAAGTTTGCAGCTTACACTGCACTCGTACGGCCATTACTGGAATACGCAGATGTGGTTTCGTATCCGCACACCAATTGAAGGCGTTCAAAGGAAGGCACTTAGATTTATCTACAACGCATATGTAAGGCACGTTTCGGTTACTAATCTATTGAGGCAATCTGAACTGCAGACACTTCAATCTCGTCGCAAGTTGCACCGTCTAAAAATGTTGCATGGGATTGTTAATAACTTAACAAACATTAATTTTGAGACCTACATGGCATACAACACTTCACGACCAACGCGCAATAAGCACAATTTGACAATCATGGTGCCACGGTGCCGAACAAAAGCGTATCAATTTTCTTTTTTTTTCCAAGAACGATATTGGAATGGAACGGGCTTCCGGGTGACGTGGTCCGTTTGACAGATCAGGAGTCTTTTTTATCTGCTGTCATATCGTCATTTTAAGCGCAGTGTATTCATTCATGCTCTTTTGTTTGCTTCCTTTTGTATTTTTAGGTAACCGAGTGCATTTAATCTTGATCTTTGTCTTTCTATAAAACCCTGTGTGTTAGCTTTGGCTTCTTTATTCGCATTTTTACTTGCTTTGTTTTGTCGCGATGTACGATGTGTCCTTGTAACGCTCCTGCCTTGGCCACCAAATGGAGGCTGGCAGTATTGAATAAATAAATAAATTAATAAAATAAAAACTTTATTCCTTCGCGCAGCGTATACATGTACTGTATAGCGCGCATGCGCAGAAACGAAAGACAAAAGGGAAGATGTCACGCTTTATCTGGCATCGGCATCGCGTTGCACCAGGACCCATTCTCCCACGGACAGGCAAGCAAAACACGGGCTAAAAAGCTATCACGCACCAACCTAAGAGAGCCAGAATTAAATCCCCACATTCGTGACTCACTGCAGGTTACATTCATAAAAAATTGGCGCTATTCTTCGAAAGAAAGAAGATAATTCACAAATACGTGAACAAAGTGGCGAGGAGATAGCGCAAGCTTCTGAAATTGCTGAGAGGACGAACCATTGTGCCAGCACTCCACCGATGTTTTTGAATGAGGAAGAGCGCCAATTTCGCTGCATAGTGCGAAAACACATGCGTTTCGAAAGGACGGATGCAAAGCACCCCTCCAGTGTAGGTAACTAGTCGAAAAAGGCTAATTTTCTCGAGGCACAGCGCAAACGGTAATCGCGTTTTCGAAATTACAAACTCTGATAGGGCTATTACCAACAAGCGACTACAAACCAAGCGGCTACAGTTGGTTAACCAGCTAACTACTTAAGAATATTCACCGGTTTTATGGTGTCCGACAACTCAGATAATACTTCCAGAAAAGCCATATATTTACCCCAAAATGCCTATTTTTCAAAACATTTTAAAGTGTTCCCTGAAACACCCGCTATCTAAAAGCCTGCCGGGTGACTCACAACTCGGAGGGACGGTTGGCAGCCGGACACAAGACAGACTCTAGAAAAACAGACAAGCAAACAAACAAATCGTGATTATCTACGCTCCACCAGTATCTACGCGAACCAGTCTACGTTCACTGTAGGCCAAAGGCATCCAGAATACCTGTACAATTAACCCTGTCCTTTGGCAGCTGGTGCCGCCTTATCCCATCAAACTTCTTTATTTCACTCGCCTTCGTAACTTTCTGCCGTCCCCTGCTACGCCCGCCTTGTTTTGCTATCCAGGGCGTTGCTAATGACCACGGGTTATCTCGCCGTCGCATTGCATATCCTGACCAAGGTCATTTCTCCTTCTTCACTTCGCCGCCGCGGTGGCTCAGTGGCTATGGTGCTCGGCTGCTGGCCCGAAAGACGCGAGTTCGATCCCGGCCGCGGCGGCTGAATTTCTTTGGAGGAGGAATTCGAGGCCCGTGTACTGTGCGATGTCAGTGCACGTTAAAGAACTCCAGGTGGTCGAAATTTCCGGAGCCCTTCACTACGGCGTCTCTCATAGCCTTAGTCGCTTTGGGACGTTAAACCCCATAAACCAAACAACACCTTCTTCACTTCGGCTAGAATGCCATTCCCCCGGTTTCTTTTCTGACCCACTCTGCCCTCTTCCACTAGCTAGCTCTCTTGTCCTCAATTAAATTCGAATCCTGATCGGTACCCAGCACGTTCCGGCCTCATGGGTTAGTACCGGTAAGAAAAAGCTGTTGTATACTTCTCTCTCGCAGGATCGTGATGAACTGCTTTTCATAATCTGAGGGAACAGCCAAACAAAAACACATCGGCTAAAGACGGGGAATCCACACTATAGGCGTTACCGCACTGTAGCAGGCATGATCCCAATAAATGGAATGACTAGCATTTCTTCTCATACCATGGCAAGTTTTTCAACTATACCTCCTGCGACAGCTGTTCTATGCGAGGAGTGCAGGAAATCTTGTTGCTTATCGCTCCAGCGTTGCACGTTGTTCGGTCCTTCCCAGTTCTACACGCGGTGCTGCAGCAGTAGGACATGTAGGAGCAGGTAGTGGTAACGCCGGTTCTAAAGCGCACGTCTTTGAAAACAAAAAGCGGCTTCTTGACGCTCTGGTGGATTCCTTAGTAAGGCTGGAAGTTACCGCGTGCTTGAGATTCGATGCACGTAAAAGCTCTCGCCCTCACATCTCGAAAAACTTTTGCGATGTTTACATACGAATTACTGCCAGCACCGCAGCTGTTCAAGACAAACAAAAGCTAGCCTTATTTTACTTTTTCTTTTCAGGCTGCTCTCCATGCGTGAATCAATTTAATTTGGAACGCACCAAGCATAGCTGATAGCTTATCTCCACCCTACGTTTGCCAGGTGATCTGTATTAGAAAAGGAAATATGTCTTAATGTTCGAAGCAGCTGCTAAATAACAGCACGCGAGCTTCACGGCAAAGCAAAAGTTTGCAGTGATATGTTTTTTTTTTACTAGCAGTACTATGAGAAGCACTGCGATCGAGAGACACGACGTTAGTTTTCAAGAAACATGCGCGGTTATTCAGCCATTCGGGCTCTGCATGCAAGAAGCAGAAACGCAATTGTTAATTAGCCGCCATTCACGTCCTTTCTTTTATTGTGTCAGAGCCGGACAGATAGGTTATTGATCACAATGTGACCGGGCTGGCGCTTTATGGTAACTGTAAGCGGAACTGGTACATAGTAAGGTTGCTTCATGGTGAGGATGTGAAACTAAAAGAAGAAGCGTTATTTCTGAAAAAATCGGCAGCAGAATGTCACCAATATATCGTTCACATAATTTTATAAGGTCGCCTAAAATTTATTCCCTATCACTGGGGTTTGCTATGAAGGATGCCATAAGACAGTTTTAGCTGACCGGTTTTACGGTCCCCTCCGCATACGCTGGCGTGTTCATCATAAGCATAACGGACGTGCCGCGAGCATGTTTTAAAACAGCAAATTGTTCCGGTGGTATAGCTAAGCAGAGTGGTTTGGCTTGTGACGCCATCTAGCGGTGATAAATAGACCCGATTTGATGAACAAAATCGAAACATGTGCTTCTAGTTCATATCCACTCCGTGGACTCCAAGAGAAGGCAAACGTACCAGGGGGCGGCAGAAAGTTAGGTGGGCGGATGAGATGAAGAAGTTTGCGGGCATACGGTGGCCGCAACTGGCAAAGGACAGGGTTAATTAGAGAGACATGGGAGAGGCCTTTGCTCTCCATTGGAAGTAGTCAGGGTGATGATGATGATCAGTTCATATCTCTTGGTTTTTGTTTGCCTGGAACTTAACAAGTGTTAAGTGAACAAGCGTACTTAAAGGGCAACTGATCGGGCAGCTCAGTGAAAGAAAACTCGACTTGCATTGGTAGTTTGATTCACACCGAGCAATGCGTCACTGTTTTTGCGAGGCGCCGCTGTCAACCACTATATTAGTGTTTTTCCTTCTTTCTACGCTGCGCACAACAAGAATTCAAACTGCGGCAGTGCATGTTCCCTTTGGCGCTACTAAACCGGAGATAAATAGACGATCACTTCATTTGGAAACACTTGCAGTTTGTCGGTGTGAACACTTCTGGATATGATGGCACAAACGTCTGCTCATTAGCAAAATAAATTGAGACATGCGTGAAGGGGGCGAATTTCCCAAATTTGCTCTGCATTTTGCTGGTGTAGCCCGTATAGAGGCCCACGCGGTTTTTCGCAGCTCGCAACGTCCAATCGCGCTTGGTTCCGACTGCGGCATTTTCAGACACCCGCTTACACATGCGCTCACAGTCGATTAACCTTGACTACGTGGAAGTGGAAACAGCGATCTTTGGCAATTTTGAAGCGCTTTAAACGAGTGTAGTGTAGAAAATGAGCCCTCGAGACAGTGAAACTGGGAAGCCCTTTCAGATGCGACTGTCGAGCCAAAGGCAGACGTCTTGAACTAAGCGGAAAACTGGAAGCATTTCCATACGGTACGACGCTGCACTAAACCGGCACGCCTGCAGAACAGAGGCTCCGCTACGCTGGCGGCTGAATAGTGCGCATGCGCAATTCAGCGTCCGCTCAGCCGTGTAGCGGACCTCAAAACCGGTTAGCTAAAAGCGTCTAATGGAGTCAATTGGAAAGCATTAACCACGTGGCCTCGTAGCGTCAAGACAGTTCGCTCAGAAATAGGCTCGCAAAATCACGCGTCTTCCTCACCTCCCATAAATGATCAGACGGTTTTATGATTTTTTTTTTCTCGGCGACAGCAACTTCACAATTTCTTCCTGGAACGTTCATCCTCTTGCGCATTATCGAATGACGAAAGTATTCTAATATATGACAAACATAGTCCCCCTTCAAGTCATCCCTGCCGCACGCGTTGCCGAAACCGGTCACCGTATCGCAGCTTCAGGAATAGGCCACGTGAGGCCGGTAGCATCGCTGGAACGATGGCGCCGCGTTTTTCAGAGCACTAGCTGCCCCGTCAAGATGTGGACGGTGCGATTGCGTGGTGTTCCAGAGCAAGTGAACCACAGTGCCGTTTTCATCAATGGCAAGGTCTACTCGTTCGGCTCCTTTGAAGTGGACAGGCCTCACCCCTTAAGGAACGTCGTCGACGTTTCCATCTTTGACCCTGCAACGTCTAGGTGGGATATCGTGCAAACATATACACAGCTCCATGGCCAGCCGTATAACATTTTCCGTCGCACCATTGTAGCCTACGGTCACTGCGCGTACCTTTGGGGCTCACGGAACGGCTGGCAGTCGGAAATCGTCCTTTATCGTTTCGACACCAACACCATGACATGGAGCTGGCCTCAAGTGAATGGTGAGGCACCGACACCGCATTACGGCGCCTCAGCTTGCATAGTCGGTCAGCGCCTGTATGTCTTTGGTGACCCACATGATTCCCAAGATGTCAACGCGCTCGACCTGGATACCATGGAGTGGCATCGCGTCCCCACCAATGGAGAGGTCCTTGCTCCGCGATCCTTTCACACGGCCTCTGCAATTGGGACCCGCATGTACGTGTGGGGAGGTTGCTTAGCTACCACTTTTCTCGCTGGTCGCTTTGAAAATGTCAACTCTTTATTATACCTGGAAACAACCACCTCGACCTGGGTGCGCCCACAAGTACACGGCTTTCCCCCCGTGGGTCGGCACGGGCATTCAGCCTTTGTCTACAGAGGCGAGCTGTACATCTTTGGAGGGTACAACGAACTTATGGACACTTTCTGCGCCGACTTGCACAAGTATGACCCTGAGACATCGTGCTGGACTAAGGTGAAGCCGTGGGGCTCAGGACCGTCCGCCAGGGGATATCAAGGTTGCTGCATTACTGGCGAAAGAGTGTTTCTCTTCGCCGGCTATGGCCCGGTAGCGAACATGCAGGAAGGGGAGATTATTGAGGAGGAAGCGACGCTGACCGATCTTCACGTGTTGCACTTGGAACCGACACTAAAGAATTTATGCCTGCTTGCAGTCATCGATGCACGACTGGATGTAAGCGAAATCCCACTCATTAAAAATCAGGTGAACGCTATCCTCTCACCCTAATCGAAGTCGCTGGGCACATGTTGCACTTCAAGCAAATGGAGCGCCTTCGGCAAATCTATATTTCCCGTCGACGATAAATCAGTTTTCGACCTAGATACCTATCTCGTGAATAAACACTTTTACTGTAAAAACTTTTCGTCTCACCCTCTGTATTCGGACGCAGCAATATCGGTAGTGTTCACTTTATAATGATGTAGCAGTTTATTAATTTTTTTCAAGACGAAAAACTTGTCCGAAGGCATATTTACTCCTACATATCCATTTCACTCCATCCTGGCTGCTGCTTCTGGCAATTCAGGAGAATATTATTTCGCTTCAGTCTCGAGCTCGTGCCTAGCTGCATATAAAACATACGAGATATCTTTTTCAAGGCAGACGGCGGCGCGTCTTCCTGGATTATACAGTAATCCTCCATTTGTGCTGGGCGCCAGGATGGATTCTTCTACATCTGCAATGCTTCGGAAAGGGAGACGGTTTTCACCTGTTCCTGTGTGTCTATCCATAGGTTCATATCATAGAATATAATCGGTCGGAATGCTGACGACTTTATATTGTCGGGTCATATCTATAGTTTCCTAATAACATCTCTAAACGAACCTACTGCGATCCATGTCTGAACCTAGCACGGTAGTACTATTGATAGCTTGTGTATCAGATCGTATAGAAGGTAGTCGGCAGCATGCTGGCCGGAACCGCGGTGGCTCAGTGGCTATGGTGCTCGGCTGCTGGCCCGAAAGACGCGGGTTCGATCCCGGCTGCGGCGGTTGAATTTCTTTGAAGGAGAAATTCGAGGCCCGTGTACTGTGCGGTGTCAATGCACGTTAAAGAACCCCAGGTGGTCGAAATTTCCGGAGCGCTCCACTACGGCGTCTCTAATAGCCTTAGTCGCTTTGGAGAGGCGAGCGCGGCTTCGGCCGCTTATATGTTTTTTAAGCCGCGTCCGTTCCGGCGGACGCAATTGCTGCTGCGGCGCGCGTCTTTGCTTTCCTTTTTCTCTTTCCTCTGATCTCTTAACTCTCCTCTATCTGCACGTGGCAGCGGTGGTGGCTCGGCTTGAGCCAGTAGGCAGGCCCGTGCAATTTCCTTTTCATCCTTCTCTCAGTCACAACAACAACGGGACGTTAAACCCCATAAACCAAACCAAACCAAGAAATTTCCTTTCATATCTGCATGTCTTATCTATGCGGATGTGACGGTGGCGCAGGCGCGCATGGCATATCACTTGTATTCGTGACGATGCACCACCATGCCCCAACATAACTGACTCTGCGCTCCACGACTAACGTCATGTGGCTGTGTTCTATACCTTGCCCACTTCAAGAAATGTGAACAGCGGAGAACCTCGCAGGAAGCCCTGCCGATGACATTGAACAACGCCTTGCCTGAGTGACTCTAGGCATTTTATCGGGAAGGACGGGTAACTTTCGTGCTAGTCGATAAATTCTTTCTTTGCGTGCGCTTTTTCTGTAGATAAAGCGCAGCTCTAGTTCGAGGCTTTAATAAAACTGCCCAAAAGGGCTGTTTTTGCCAAACCCATTTTTTTTTTGGTTGAGACTGAATAACCACGGGGTGTCTGATATAAAAACTGACATTCAGAGCTATCTTGAAATGAAACTGCGGTACAAATGCGCTTCAGGTTTTCTTCGTATCTACGTATTGCATTTTCTCAGCTCGCTCTGATACTTTTTTCTTTCAGTGTGTCTTTCAGTGGCCACGGTCTTTCAGTGTCTTTCGCGACAGGGTTTTGACTACACTGTCGCGGGTTGAATGTTGACCGATTTCCTTTGAGGCAAATTATGAAAACACGTTTCGCAATGTCAGTGCGCGCTAATGAATCCCAGGTGCTTAAAAAATATGATGTTACCTCTGGCGTAGGGCTGGTGCGTTCATTAGAATAACACAGCCCTTCATTACCGTGCTTACCCAGGCGGTACCCTGTACAGTCGTAGTTAACGCTTATAGTGTAACAGGATGGATAAGCGGGCGAGTTGGTGATACATAATGCAAAAAAACAGCACGAACAAACGGGGACGAGACGAACAATGCACAGGAACAAGCGCTGACTCTCAACTAAAGTTTAATCACAGGAAACACGCTTATAAAAGGAAACATAAATAAAAAAAAACACCAAAATCAGAACGCATGTGTTACTATGTGATGTCCACATATGCAACCTCACAGTCACGCAGGAGCAGGGATGGTTTGCTGACACACAATCTTGCTTTCTTTGCCATGTTGTACGCCTAGATAATTTCCCTGGTCAACTGGTCGGGGTGTTTGTACAAAATGTCAGTAAAATGTAAGGACGGAAAACATGATTGACACTCTCGGCAATGATCAACTATATTAGTGGAGCGATTAGATTCTAATGAATTGAGATGTTCCCCGAGTCGTGTGTTGATACAACGTCCCGTTTGCCCAATGTATATCTGACCACAGGATAGGGGGATTTTATAAACTACCCCTTTGGCGCACGGCACAAAACTTTTAGCGTGCTTAACACCACAGAACGCTACAGATATCTTGGGGTTGCGGGACTTATTTTCTACTGCTGAACAAATTCTACTGAGCTTATTCGGGGCCGAAAAAACCACATCACCTTTATACCTATGGGCCACATTTTTAAGACCATAAGAAAGGCGATGCACATAGGGAAGGACTGCTAACTTTTTCCGTTTCTGTTTTTTCTGTGAAGACGGCAGCAATGTCGGCGCTTTAAGCTTTTTAATTGTTTTATTGCAACCAAAAGTGATAAGCTCAATTGGATATCCTGCTTCCTTAAGTCTCTTAGCCTGATTATCAAAGCTTTCTTGCATAGCATGGTGACAAGATTTTCACAACGCAGATGGCAAGGATGAAACAACAATTCCACATTTCACTACCTTAGAATGATGTGACTTATAGTTCAGCAGCGGTTTGTTGGCCCGTGGCGCGTAATTCTAACACATGTGTCCCTTCCCTTCAGTCAAACATAAATCTAAAAATTGTATCTGGTTATCAATCGCTACCTCAGTGGTGAACTGCAAACCCCATGCATTAGCTTTGAATACTTCTAACACTGTAGACATGTGCTTAGCATAGTCCGTTTTTTCAATGAGGATCAAAAAATCATCGACGTATCTGAAAATTCGGTACGGCATCCCACGCAAATCTTTCTGGATAGCTCTATCCACGAATGACAGAAAAATATCACTAAGCGCAGGCGCTACTCTAGACCCAATCCAAAACCCGCTTTCTGCGTATAGAGTGTGCCTTCCCATTCAACAAAGGTAGATTTAACATAAAAAGACAACAGCTCAGGGAACCCAGACACAGAAATACCACAAACACTTATGAATTGTTCTTCATCATTGTCCGAAGTGATGCAATCAAAAACAGCAGTCATCATTTCCTTGTGCGGCAGAGAGTAGTATAAATCTACCACATCAATGCTGAAAGCCGAGCATGAGCCTGGGTTTTGCGCCTGTAAAAACTTGACGACACACTCAGAGTTTGGTACATTAAAAGGATCATTAATAGATAAAGCTCCCAAATGTTTCTGTAAATATCCAGAAATTTCGTGTTGCCAGGTGCTCTTTTCCGTCACAATGGTCCTAAATGGTAATCCCGTTTTATATGTCTTAGCAGAGAAGAAAATCTTTAAACAGCTGCTTTTTGTCTTAACTACACTGCCTTTAAGTCGCTCCAAATTCAATTGTTCCAGCAGTTGCACCGCTCTGCTTTTTACCTTCTGTAACTTCGCCGAGACCGGCTGAAAGTTCTTCTCGATGGCTACTAATGCTTTCTCCGAAAACAATGATTCAGGTAGGACTACAAAACACCCTTCTTTATCCGCAGTTGCCAGTCGCAAGTTATTCGAGACAAGGAAGTATATCAGTGATCCGAATCCCTTTCCATGTTTGACCGCCGTAGAAGTCCTGGCTAAAACCGCTGTGCATTCCTCTACGCACCTGGGTTGAGACTCATGGAAAGAGATCCGGATCACTGATCAACTTCCTTGTCTCGAATAACTTGCGACTGGCAACTGCGGATAAAGAAGGGTGTTTTGTAGTCCTACCTGAATCATTGTTTTGGATAAAGCATTAGTAGCCATCGAGAAGAACTTTCAGCTTGTCTCGGCGAAGTTACAGAAGGTAAAAAGCAGAGCGGTGCAACTGCTGCAACAATTGAATCTGGAGCGACTTAAAGGCAGTGTAGTTAAGGCAAAAAGCAGCTGTTTAAAGATTTTCTTCTCTGCTAAGACACATAAAAAGGGATTACCATTTAGGGCCATTGTGACGGAAAAGAGCACCTGGCAACACGAAGTTTCTGGATATTTACAGAAACATTTGGCAGCTTTATCTATTAATGATCCTTTTAAGGTACCAAACTCTGAGTGTGTCGTCAAGTTTTTACAGGCGCAAAACCCAGGTTCATGCTCGGCTTTCAGCATTGATGTGGTAGATTTATACTACTCTCTGCCGCACAAGGAAATGATGACTGCTGTTTTTGATTGCATCACTTCGGACAATGATGAAAAACAATTCATAAGTGTTTGTGGTATTTCTGTGTCTGGGTTCCTTGAGCTGTTGTCTTTTTATGTTAAATCCACCTTTGTTGAATGGGAAGGCACACTCTATACCCAGAAAGCGGGTGTTTGTATTGGATCTAGAGTAGCGCCTGCGCTTAGTCATATTTTTCTGTCATTCGTGGATATTGCTATCCAGAAAGATTTGTGTGGGATGCCGTACCAAATTTTCAGATACGTCGATGATTTTTTGATCCTCATTGTAAAAACGGACTATGCTAAGCACATGTCTACAGTGTTAGAAGTATTCAAAGCTAATGCACGGGGTTTGCAGTTCACCACTGAAGTAGCGATCGATAACCAGATACACTTTTTAGATTTATGTTTGACTGAAGGGAAGGGACGCATGTGTTGGAATTACGCGCCACGGGCCAACAAACCGCTGCTGAACTATAAGTCACATCATTCTAAGGTAGTGAAATGTGTAATTGTTGTTTGATCCTTGTCATCTGCGTTGTCAAAATCTTGTCACCATGCTATGCAAGAAAGCTTTGATAATCAGGCTAAGAGACTTAAGGAAGCAGGATATCCAATTGAGCTTATCACTTTGGGTTGCAATAAAATAATTAAAAAGCTTAAAGCGCCGACATTGCTGCCGTCTTCACAGAAAGAACAGAAACGGGAAAAGTTCGCAGTCCTTCCCTATGTGCATCGCCTTTCTCATGGTCTTAAAAATGTGGCCCATATGTATAAAGTTGATGTGCTTTTTTCGGCCCCGAATAAGCTCAGTAGAATTTGTTCAGCAGTAGAAAATAAATCCCGCAACCCCAAGAAATCTGTAGCGTCCTGTGGTGTTAGGCACGCTAAAAGTTTTGTGCCGTGCTCCAAAGGGTAGTTTATAAAATCCCCCTATCCTGTGGTCAGATATACATTTGGCAAACGGGACGTTGTATCAACACACGACTCGGAGAACATCTCAATTCATTAGAATCTAATCGCTCCACTAATCTAGTTGATCATTGCCGATAGTGTCAATCACGTTTTCCGTCCTTACATTTTACTGACATTTTGTACAAACACCCCGGTCAGTTGACCAGGGAAACTATCGAGGCGTACAACATGGCAAAGAAAGCAAGATTGTGTGTCAGCAAACCATCCCTGCTCCTGCGTGACTGTGAGGTTGCATATCTGGACATCACATAGTAACACATGCGTTCTGATTTTGGTGTTTTTTTGTTTTCTGTTTCCTTTTATAAGCGTGTTTCCTGTGATTAAACTTTAGTGGAGAGTCAGCGCTTGTTCCTGTGCATTCTTCGTCTCGTCCCCGATTCTTCGCGCTGTTTTTTTGCATTATGCTTATAGTGTATTTATTATGACTCAGATTTTTTTTGAATTCCCGCTTAACCCATTGCCCTCAAATACGGTACTGCCCAAACCCTACATACACGCTCGTTGCTCTAAACACGGAAAACCCTACTACTCCAAAGCTTTTTCGCGCTTCAGTGGGGCACGTACCGCTCCCGACTCTGTGAGAAATCACAGACACGCTAAGCGCATGCGTCATTTACTGATTGTCCAAGAAGTCAGCCGCTTCCTCGTCTTTAGGTGGCCGCGCGCCGCGTCAGTCATCCGTAAACTGACCGCCGCTGAACAGCACCAACGTTTTTGGATCCCTTTCAGTTTGCAAGCACCCCCGGGCCGCGCCGAGAAAGCGGCCCCCGTCCGCTTCCTCTCACCACGCGGCGCTGCTGTCGCTGTCGGCCCGGAGCCGCCGGAGCGCGCTTGGCAGTTGCTGTGACAGCCCGTTCTCATCCGCGATAACATTGGGAACGAACACGTCGAACTCAAATTTGCTGTGCTTTTAGAGCTGTCACATTGAAACTTCAGTCTCATGGTTAAAGAAATGTTTCGCCTGGCTAGTAAGGCTGAGATAAAGAGCAGGCTGATGCCAGTTCGCAAAAAAACAATTGTTTGCATTGCGCTTTATCGCATCGCGTTTGCGATGTTTAGCGCTGATGATATGCGTCTGTTGGAGTAAAGCTATCAATATTTCTTCGGGAGAATGCACGAAACATTAATGAAAGGTTAAAACTAGCGATGTTCCGCTTCTAGATCAGTCACGAAATTCCGCGCTATATTATCAACGAAGCACAACAGAAACGAGCAGCATCTGGCACGTTCTTTAGAATGCCAATTTCAGTGAACACAAGTATAAATGCAGACACACTTAGCTGGTTGCAGGAAGGGAATAACCTATAGAAGAGCTTTTTATTTGCAATGATCGCACAGACGGGAGCAGCGTCCTGCACTTTCATTTTTAGAATGTTAATTTCGTTGAACACAGACAAGCATTAAATGCAGACACACTAAGTCGGAAGCACGGAGGGAATGGCTACAGAAGGCGAGCTTTTTTATTTGCAATGACAACCTTTTCTCTGTTCTCGAGCCGACGGTTCACGTCTCTCGCATAGAAGTGCATTCGTGTCACTATGACAAAATGCAGCACTTGGCACGTAAAAGTGGCCATATGCTCTGCACATCCAAGCCGAGCAACGTTTTGCAGTTCCAGCTCGTCTACACCTCTCAAAAAACGTCCCCAAAAACGGGACCTTCTTTCAAAGAAATCGAGATTGCTTTGTTTACAATTTTGGTGAACTCTAGTATCTTTTTGGTGGAATGCTTTAAGCACCCTTGCTTGAAGCTTTTGTATACTGTAAGATAAGCGTCACTGCCAACAACTGGAACAGGGGAGCTGATATCTTCCATGCTGATGTCTGCTGGCTGCTCTAAATCAGGCGGCGGCGACGATGGCGTAGACGCGAAGGGCCACTCTGGTCGGGCTGGATGGATGGATGGATGGATGGATGGATGGATGGATGGATGGATGGATGGATGGATAGGAGCGCCCCCTTTGAAACGGGGTGGTGGCAATTGCCACCATGCTCAGCTTTTCTTTATTTATTATTTTTTTTGTTTACTGTGTTGGCAATTCTCATTAAGATTCTCCATCAACTTTGCCTACGGTTTCCTACTATTCTAACCTTATGCCACATCTCTGCTTTTCAACCACCAATCCTCCAATCGCTTTTTGCTGACTTCCACTGCAGATTTATTTACATGACCATTGTTATCTTTAAACCCTAGGGCCTCAGAAAGAGTGACTGTGCCTGCATCGACATCCGGATGGATACCATCACATTTGATTATGAGGTGTTCAATTGTTTCCACAGATCTACCACTCACTGCACATGTGTCATCTTCTTCGTTAAATTTCTTTTTGTAGCTGCGCGTTCTAAGACACCCTGATCTAGCTTCAAAAAGTAGGGCACTGCCTGTTGAGTTATCATAGAAAAATTCTTTCCTGATCTGCCTTTTCCAGAATCGATATAGTTCTACACTATGTTTCTTTTCCATTGAATTCATCCAATTTTTAACTTCCGCGTTTTTAACCTGTCGTTTAATGCTCTTTCTTTCTCCGTCCTCATGACCGGCATACTTACTGGTTAGTTTTCTAGTTCTTTTCCGCCACTGTGAGTCAACGTTCTTTCTGTATAAATATTTAAATACCTTAGCTGCCCATCTGTTATCGTCCAATTTCCTCAGGCGTTCTTCATATAGTATTTTACTCTTAGCTTCCCGTGCCTCAAACGATGCCCAGCCCATATCCCCTTGTACTGCCTCGTTTGTGCTTTTGCCGTGGGCACCTAGTGCTAATCTTCCAACAGCTCTCTGATTTACGTCTAATCTCGACTGAACTTCTGCCCTTAAGCACAGAACCGCATTGCCGAAAGTAAGTCCCGGCACCATTATTCCTTTCCAAATACCTCTTAGTACTTCATATTTGTTGTACCCCCATAATGCCCTATGCTTCATTATCCCGGCGTCTCTTCGTCCTTTTGCCCTAAGAGCCTGTTCATGCTTTTCCGTGTATATCTGCCCTTCGTTTAGCCATATCCCGAGGTATTTGTATTCGGCCACTTTGGGTATTTCGTGGCCTTGTATTGTAAGCACCTGATCAGTTGTATCGTTAAAAATCATCACACCTGATTTAGTTGCACTAAAACTGAATCCTAGAGCGTCTCCTTCGTCTCCACAGCAATTAACCAAAGTTTGTAAATCTTCCTGGCTATCTGCTAACAGTACAATATCGTCCGCATACATTAAACCCGGGAGTCGCTGCTCAACTACATTTCCGCCTAATCTGTACGATAGATTATAACCCAGATTACTTTCTTCTAGCCTTCTTTCCATATTTATCACGTAAAGCATGAACAGCAGCGGTGATAGAGGGCAACCTTGCCTTAATCCTTTGTGCACCCCTACAGTTGTGGTACTTTTTTTCCCTTCCCATGTAATTTCAACTTCATTATCTCGGTAGATTTCCTGTAGAAAATCAATTACCTCATCACCAATACCTAAATCTTTCAATATGCTCCACAGGAGTTCCCTGTTCACGTTATCGTATGCACCGCTTATGTCTAGAAAGGCTATAAACAGAGGTCTATTTTCCGCCTTAGCTATTTCTATGCATTAGGTAAGCACGAACAGGCTATCATCTAACCGCCTACCCCTTCTGAACCCATTCTGAAGTTCTCCGAGTATCCTATTCCCTTCTACCCATGACTGCATTTTTAATTTCACCGCCTGCATTGCCAGCCTGTACATAACAGATGTTATCGTAATCGGACGGAAGGATTTTATGTTCATCTTATCTCCTTTCCCTTTATAAATCAAATTCATTTTACTCTGTCTCCAGCTGTGCGGAATTTGCTGATTTGTTATGACTGCCTCCAATGCTTTTATCAGCGCGTCCTTGCTTCTTGGGCCAAGTTCATTAATCAGCTTAATTGGAATTTCGTCTATCCCTGCGGATGTGGTTTTAGGAATATTCGCTTCCGCCTTTTCCCAGTTAAGACTAGTCAGTTCTAAGCTGTTCTCTTTTGTGCTGTCCTGTGTTGCCGCCTCACTTGGGGAGATTACCCCATTGGCGTCGCTAAAAGACGCAGCTATAAATGACGTAATGTAGTCCACAGCATCGTCTCCCTCCAAACATTTTCCCTCAGCATCTATAATCTGTTCCTGCTTTCTTTGATTTGTTTTTCCCAACCAGCTTATATGGTTCCAGAATTTTCTTGGCCCCCCTTTATTTGCCTCGCGAACTTCAGCCAGCCATTTATCAGAGGACTGCTTTATTTTAGCCTGGACTAGGACCTGAACTTGCTGTTTCTTTTGTCGATAAGATTCCCATTTTTTTCCTATTTCCTCTACAGATAACTGCGCCCTCTTTGCTTCTCTGTGTTCCCTTGAAGCCACCCGTCGTTGTTCGATGGCCTCCTTAATTTACATATTCCACCAGCTTCGTGGCTTCCTCTTTCCTCTCCAGCGGTTAACTCCTTTCACTTGTTTCATTTTTGTAGCGATGAGCAGTTCCAACTGATTATAATCCCAATTTTCCATGTGGCGTTTCTCAATTATTTCTTCTATATCGGCTGATATTAGCGCTATTTGTTCATAATTTAATTTTGAGTTGTCTTTTGGACTTCGTTGCATTTCTCTTTTGACTAGGGCTCCCAACTGTAGACTAATACGTTTATGATCACTTCCTAGGCTGTCCTTCCCCTCTTCGTCTATTTCCATTATTGCAAGCTTGCTATAGATGCCCTGCGACATTAGACAGTAGTCAATGGTTGTTTGCCTGTTACGGGATTCCCACGTGATTTGTCCCTCACATTTAGTTTCTCTATTGACAATAACTAAGTTGTGCCGCTCACACAAGTCTAGCATTAACTTCCCGTTACAATCTGTGTATCCATCCAGATCCTCGATGTGGCCGTTCATGTCTCCAAGCAAAATAATATCGACACCGTCTCCAATCTGCTTTATATCGTCATTGAGGCACTTAACTAGATCCTTGTTTTCTTGCCTGCATTTGTCCCCGGTCCCTAAATAAACTACCCCTAGCCATGTCCTTTTGCCAGCAATTGTACCTGATACCCAGACATGTTCTTTGCAAGTTGATTTTATTCTTTGCCAATTTGTTCCTTGATGTATCAGCATACCTACTCCTCCTCCCTTCTTCGTTGTTGTTCTGTTGCACCCTTCCCAGACATAGCCATCGATGAAAGGTGGATCTTCTAGATCCCTCAGATGTGTCTCGCATAGAGCGTACACACCTACTGCTTCGTCCTTTAACTGCTGTTCTATTTCTAGCCATTTCGCTCTCTTTCTACCCCCTTGCATGTTTATGTAACTGATCCTGGCGTTAAATTTCTTTTTCGTAGTTTTCTTTCTGGGCCTCCTAGTGGCCATTTTGTTGGGATCAGCCGCCATTGTTACATTTACATCGCTTCTACCTACACCTACGCCCTGAGCCACCGTGGACCCCTAAAAAAGCTACCGCTCGGCCTCCCAGGCGCCTGCCTATCTCTTCTCCTACCCTTCCACTGAAATGGATGCCATCTCGTCCAAAGTCTCTGCCCGAACCTGCCCTGTGCACTTCCTTGTTTATTTCTACCACCTCAAAGCCTTTCTCGAGGCCTAACTGCCTTATCTCGAGATTAAGATTCACAACGTCTTTAGCAACCTCTGCATTCCTTCCCTGTACCTCAGGCACTGTACACACCACGATCTGCGCTTGCTGTGCTATCGCCCTTATACCGTCAACTCCCTCAGCTAATGTTTTCCCTACTTGTGCGGCGTTACCATTCAGGACATCATTTAGCCCCGCCGCTACCACTACCAAGTTACGCCTTGCAGCCTTCTCGGAAAGTTCACTTTTAGTCGCTGTCAGGACATCGTCCATTGTCTTTCCTGGAAACACCCCGACTGCTACCCGCCTATCACCCTTCACCCGGTCCAGAATAGCTCTTTTGCAGCGCCCCATGTTTGAGTCACCAGCGATAAGCACTAGGGTACTCTGCCACTCCCTCCTAACTTCCGGATCTCGCTGCCTCTTATCAGCGACTGTGCCCTCATTTCCTGGAAGTAGCCCGGACCCCTTCTCAGTACCGCCTCTCGAATTCCCAGCTGCCACCTGTGCATAGCTGTTCCTGCCTGAACATGTCTGACCTACTGGCCCCTCGCTGTCCATGCCAGTGCAAGCCCCATCCACGTGGCTGGCGCTGGAATGCCCGCCATTGGGGCTTCCAATGGCGGTGTCAGCCGTTTTTGACTCGATCTGAGATAGCTGTACTTGAAGCTTACGCTTCTCTGCCCTCTCTATCTGTAACTCTGTTTCTAGAGCATCCATCCTTAGCACTAGTTCGCTGTTCGCCTGTTCAGCCCTGTCCAGGCGTGCACCTAATACGCAGAATTTGCACATAAAATCTGCGCCTTCGGCCTCCTCCACTGAATCGAACCGCGTTTCTTTTAAATTCACCGATTCCTCACACTCCATACATCTAACCTTCAGTAACTTAACCATCGTAGCAACACTCGATTATTGCTTGCACCAAATGCCCAGATATCTACACGCTCAAGACGAAAACACTTGAAAACACGTGCAAAATCAAATAAAAGTCTGGCTACCGCAAATGCCGATCAATCACTTGGAAAAAAATAGCTATCTCTCTAAAAGTTAACGCACACACACAAAAAAAAAACACTGAGACAACTGTCGGCCAAATAGTCCCGGCCGAAATTAGGTCACTGACCTAAATTCTATTCCTTAACCTGCACTTCCCCTAACAGCCTAAAAAACTAAACGCACTTTTAAAACTATTAAAGGAAAGTACTCATCTATTTTACGCAGACGCTCTCGCAGTCTGTCCGGTCCCGGTCTCCACGCGTGATCCGAAGAGCACCAAAAACGCACGTCCGCACAGCACGGCTGTCAACTGGCAAACAGCGTGGCGAGCGCCACCGCGCGGCAGGAAACGGAAAGGCGACAATCCGCGCACCGCAGCTTTCAAACTGAAAGGGATCCAAAAACGTTGGAACAGCACTGGCTCTTGGTGCAGCAGCTGGGCATCTGCACATATTCTAGAGCCCGCGAAGACACGGACGCAAGAGGCGTCAGCTGCACGCGATCATATAAAGTGCTTCGCAGCAAGTTAACATGGTCAGTAAAAGCGCCGCGGCGTCTTCGTGCCCGATCAAAGCCTCAGAATGCTGTGCGAAAGAATGCGGGCCGGTAGTGGCGCAGGTACCAGTGTTAATAGGCGTAGCAAAATTTCTGCTATAGTTCCCTAGTGCGCATTCCTGGTACGGGTGCTATTTCTTCAAATAAAATCACTGATATCCTCAAGCAGTTATTTGCCTTTTTTTTAAAATTCCCGAGATTGTTCTAAAGTTTTTTTTCCTTCCGAATACATGCGCGAGTCTAATATTAGAGTTGTGGGCTCTGAGAGGAAGTAAATATGTATGGTGCCCATTGGGCAACGTAGGGTATATTTTTTTTTTTGCGCACACAGCAAAATAAAGCACCCCTTGTGCATCTACGCAAGTTTCTCACCATTGCATCGTAAGGCCCGGGAAGGAATCCTTTGTAACTTCCGCCCTTAAATCTGGTCTTTTGCCTTAGTCCCGATGCATCTGATTGTTAGGAATTTCTTTGAAGCTTGCATTTTGCGTATAAGCAGACATGACAAGGAAAATGAGGGGCTTGTTATTAGTGTCATTGAACCAAGGAAGTTAAAATTCCTATATTCCCAAGAGGCCACGAACAAGCGACGCTAGCGCCAATCCCTATTTCTGTTGCGTTGAAAGTAGTTAGAGGCCGAATAATTCCTATTAATATGCTTGGCAATGGACGACAAAACCACGCAGGCGCGGGGGGTGTTCGCAAGGCATCTGCTTCAGGCGTGGACTGGTAAAAATCGGGCCACCTATTGGATGGTGGGCGGATGTAGCGTTGTCCGCCTGTTCTGCGGGTGGCCGTGCGCCGCGCTTTACACGGGTTTTAATACAGCATTTATTTCGTGCTGTGGCATGGTAAAATTGGCTGCGCTGCTAGTGAACTGTAGCAACCGGGGTCGGGCCTAATGTAGCGGGAGTAGAGAACACATTTCTTCATGGTATTATTGACATGTATGTCCTTGTCGTTACTTTCAGTCGAAAAGACATATTTCTCAAAATAGACTTGGTCTCGGGGAAAGCATTCCAGACGACGCAGATAATCTGTGTCGACAAAGCAGAGGTGTTACGTTTATCGCAAACGGCGCACCTGACATTCTGAGTCCGTCAGATTGGGCATCGTTCACGCAATAAATGTGCAATCATTTCGCGCATACTGTTCGCGCAATAGAGAAAGATGCTTCTGTGCGCAGTGAGTTCACGCAATTTAATGCCTGTACGATTTATCTTGCAATCGTAGATAATTTATCGCAGATAATCGCATATAATTAATGATGTATGAAACGGAGAATAGCTGTACAGGACCTTTTTTACACGATCCAGGAAGCTGAGCTGCCGGCGCGAGTTCAAACATACATTCAGGAAAATGGAGAAGTGTTCCTTCAGAACTCACCAGAGATAACGGCAGATAGTTTTATCACTGTGCTGGAATTTGACCTGAACAGCGCCTTTATAACATACGTTAAGAGGTTTTACTTGCAACGCCTTGGTATATGTATCGGCTCAGGTGTGGAACCTGTGTTGTGCAACACTTTTTTGTCATTGACCAAGCCTTGACGACGGCTTTAGATTGCTGGCAAATTTTGAAAGTATTCAGGTTTGTAGATGACTTTTTAATCCTTTTAGCAAGGAAGAATGATGTGCAGTGTGAGGACTTGAAGATTGGTTTGGTTTGTTGGGGTTTAATGTCCCAAAGCGACTCAGGCTATGAGGGATGCCGTTGTGAATGGCTCGGGAAATTTCGACAACATGAGGTTCTTTAACGTGTACTGACATCGCACAGTACACGGGCCTCTAAAATTTCGCCTTCATCTAAATTCAGCCGCCGCGGCTGGGATTAACTTGAGACCAATTCAGAAGACTTGATGAGGGTTTGACCTTCACGCACGAAGTCCCTACTGCGAACACTTTGCAGTATTTATACATGCAACTGATACTGCCCTATTTTCACCTATGTTTAATGTTCCACTCCAGGGTAGCGAAGGAATTGCTGCCATTTGATTCAGCTCACTTGAAAACTGCCAAGAGAGGCATTGCAGCCCTTAGTCTGGAGCCAGCGCTCATTAGGTCGTGCAAGCGCAGAATGAGTGAGAGCTTGGGAAACCTAAGTTAAAGATCCGACGCTGTAGGCCGTGAATCCCTTCTCCCGTCTATATGAATCCGTTCTCCAGAAGTTCCAGTTGTTCAAAGGAAAAGCGCGCAAAAGGGCTACAAACATTGCTACGAAACCTGTTACGATGCCTTACGTACTCACCATCGCGCACAAACTGAAGAAAGTGGCCAGTAGGTACAAAGTAAAAAAGGCAGCAATGTGGGCTAGTTGGTTGTACAATTGAGAGTCCGTCGTGTCAGTTGCTGTTTTTTTTTTCGTGCGTAGCGCATTATTCCCCTCAAAGATGCAACGTAGCGATGGAATTCTCAGCGCCAAAAAAGGCTCGGATAGCTGTGCGCACGCACAGCAAAGCATAAAGAGAGGAAAAGAGGTTGTGGAAAAAGGCACCTGAAGCACTTTGTAGAATTTGCGATAGGAGTGGTTTACAAATATTGGCAGTGGCTTAGCTCGGCTATGCCAGGATATACGTAGCGAAAGCTAAGCCGCCTCAACTGTGGTTGCGGCGCACGCAAGCTGTCCTTTTCAATCCTCCTCCAGGTTATGAGGCATGCAACACAGCTGGCGAAGCCAAGGTGCAAGTAGAATGGTGGCGAAGGCTGGGCCCAAGAACGGTTTAGCGCGACTGCAGCACAGCCACTTTGGGCGGCCGAAACACTTATATAATGGAATTCAAAAGCACAGATAAAAATGCTATAAAACAACAAAAAGAAATGAAAATTTTAATGCCACGTTTTATAAAAAAAGGTTAACTATTTCAGCAAAACATTACGCCGAATTTTGTAACTTTTTGCAACGCTCTTGTTGCGCCCTCTGTTGATGAATGCGGTACGTTTGCAGCGCGGCTTTGCAGGCCTTGTTTCGGTACCCGGCCACAGTGGCTGCTGGAGCATACGAAGCGATCTCTTATCTCCAGGTGCCTGCTGTGGCGCGCCTTCGAAAGCGTGCAAATTAAGCTCGCCGATCTAGAAATGGCCCCTTTAAGAAGTTTTGTCGTCCTTGCCCGCCGCTTCTCTGTCACCGTTTGGCAAGATCTGCACCCCTCTGCACCTCTGCAGCGTTTCCTTCGGTGTACGGCCAGTGCGAAACCTTTTCCCGAGGCTTCGGGCTCATCGTTTCAAGCGCTTAGCTCTGTATTTCAAGATGAGGTTGCGGCATGTGAAGAAACCTTGCCCCGTGGCACATTGTGACAGCGTGGGTTGTACCGTGGGTGTCTTACCAAGACTACACCGCTTCCCTCTGGACTTTCGCAGGTGAGCTCTTCCCGTTGTCGTCTGCTCTAGATATGCTCTTGTCGGGCTTTAAGCGCCTATTCGTAGCTATAACCATTTCCTACGCACTTGGCTTCATGGTATCGGGATATTTAAGTAAATTGCAGGGCACGCACTTGCAGTCATAAGGTGTGCAAAATACACCTATCATTTGTCTTATTTATAGCTAGTTTCGTGCAGCTGACTGTCACCAACGTGAACTTGATACCGGGCTGTCATGAGCAACCACGTGCCCTCTGCTTGCCACATGGCCAATTTAAAACCAATGCGCTGCCTAACAGCTCTGAGCATGACATTAATAGGTTTTGCAGCACCGTGAAGCCAATTTGAGGATCCCCTCGCAACTGACACTATCGAAACTCTACCTTGTTTATGTGCGCTGCATTGACTGCGCCTTAACTGAATTGGGCCAGCAGTAGTTATTGCCGTTCTGCGTACACATGACCGTCAATGTAGTTTTAAACTCATTTCGCTGCATCGCTCACAGAAAAGCAGCTAGTCGCGTGGTATCAGGCGAGCGTAACCGCACTCTGAGGCACAGAGGCTTGGCGCGAGCATTTTCTGCCATAGTTATAACATGCTGCAATTAGGTGAAAAGAATCTTGGCGTATTGACGTTTGGAGTATATGGTATTCATTTGGGTGAAATTGTGTAACATGGACGCTGCATCATGTCCACGTGCAAAACATGGGTGCAGTTCTGACGCCACCTCAGCCTATACTCCATCTCACAAGCTGTTTGCCGCACTACGAAAGGTACAGATCTCTCGTCCAATCAGGATGGCGCGCACTACATTAGTGTGTTCCTACGCGCCTGTGGTTCGATCCACGTGATGTCCAGGTGGCTTCTTTCTACCTATAGCAGGTGGCGCTTGAGGTCTTTTTATTCTTTTTTTGGTTTGTTTTTGGACAGGCGGACGCCCGTTCCAAAGGGACTAGCCCCACTTTTTTTTGTCGCAACCTGTTATCAGTTCCTCTGTTGTCGCGTCGCAGTCAATTTCAGTAATCGTGTCATGTGCATATAAATTTATTTACTCCAGCCTGCCGAGGCAGCCGAGTGTCGATGGTGGCGAAATGCAAAACAAGCCCATGTGCTGCGCGAGAGGCAACGCACGTTAAACGGCCCGCGTTCACCAACACTCGGCCCGCGTTCAACGTCTCCGTTGTCCACTTGTAAAGCGTTCGCTCGCTCACCTGCGTGAGTTTTGCCGTCATCTTGATGAGCGCATTTGTACTCCAACTGCCCCCGCACTCGACGCGAAGCGCTTCAAGAACATTTAAAGCCACCTGCTTCGCCTGCTTGGGGAAACAGTGCACTGTCGGTGTAGAGCACACAGGAGACACAACAGACTCGACCGACGCCATGTTGGAAAGTGGCGACGCATCACTACCTCGCAGCAGGCCTCCGCAGAGCTGTGTCCGTACGGGCTTTGTCTGGTAATTTCACCAGTGATTGAAACATTCCCTACAATTTAAATATACCTGTCCAAATCATGTTTTTAGTTGCAATGCTTATTGTTTTGATTAATAGTCATACACTCCTCAAATATTCCAGGGACTATTTTCTGCGTTTCTGCAGCCCTGATTGGACGAAAGAGCTCTACCTTCCGTAGTGCTGCAAACATCTTGTGAGACGAAGTATAGAGGAGACGCCTTGCCAGCTGCGAAACCTGAGGGTTTCTTCCAAGCACTTAGAACTGTCTGCGTATCTGCGGCCAGGATGGCTGCGTCTCGATGTTGTGCCTACTCGAGGAAGGAGTGGCTGTATTGAATGTCCTTGCACTTCAATTTAAACTGCACTTCATGTATGTTTTAGTTTGATTAGAATTGCTTCAAATTACTTCGGTTAGCGACAAGGAGGTTTCGAAGTTGTGCGCAGGCCCTATGTATGGTGTAATGCTCTAGCGTTGAGCAGGTTTGTTGATGCTAAAACTTGTTTTTAATATTGTCATGCAGTTGTAAACATAGCTGCTATATTCTTTCAGTTGAAAAAATGAAATGTGTAGAGTAATCGTAATCCCTGTGTGCTGCATGGTCTAGCTGTTGATGCGCCTACTTATGTCATGTCATGTTTGCCTCAATGGAAGCTGTCGTTGCATTGTTTTTTATACTTTTCAATTTCCTACCTGGCAACATTCATGGAACTTCCAGGGTTTTTTCCTATCCGCACTGTGGCCATTGAGATGAATAGCCAGCTTAAAAAAAACTACTGCTTGAGCTGCCTGTGACGCGCATTTTTTGTCGGTGTGCTTTATCACTGTATTTGTTTGGTTGCTGTAATAAACCATGAATATGAATACGTGACTTGCCGTGCACTGTGTTACAATCTGTGCCGTTAAGCCTGTGTTTTGTGCATCATACCTTGATGTACTCAAAAGTACTAGCCCCAGTATTTACACCAAGGTATGCACTACAAATCATGCATGCTTAGCTAGGGTCTGAAAGTGTTGCAGCCTTTCAATGGGCCTCTTCGATTAACCGCGCTCAGGCAGCCCGCTGGCGGCCCGCAAGTTCGTCTCTGTCAGGAAAGCGCATCATGGTCACGTGGGCTGGCGGCCACCGGAACCAGCCTGCCGGCAATCACGGCGGCAAGCAAGACGCGAATCACGGAGGGCAGATGCTCTCTCTAGCTTCGCGTTCTGCGTCTCATTGCTACGCATGCGTACGGTAGAAATAGGCTGCCTGGTATCGAAAACAACAACTTGCAGTTATTGAGGGCTGCGTGCCGCAGACTGCAGAACATGCAGCTGATCAAGCTCGCACTCGCGAGCGTGTGCCTTCGGTGCACTGTGTAAGCTTCAAAAAATCCTCAAAAGCATGTGCGTTGTTTATCAAACGACAAGCCGTACTCTAGGATTATTGCGTGTTTGCTTACTATGCAGTAAGTATATATGACTGGTATGACCGCCGACGATCGACCCTGGTGGACTCTGCTGTGGTCGTTGCGATTTCTACGCTCGTAACCTGCTTCCTGTAAGCTGTAAGCATAAAATAATCGGGATACGTTCGTTCAACTGTAGTCTGTCGGCCGCCGGCTTTTGCTGCGGGCAAGGAACGTATAATCTCGGCTAAAGCGCGCTTGTTGAACGTCCACCTAGAACAAACGGGTGCACTGTATAAATTTAGCTGCGTATCGTTTCTGTAATAATACAGCTTTATAGCAGAGAACTAGCACTGCGTGTCGGCGCCTCACGTTCCGCGTGTGTTTGCATGACGATCAGCGCTAGAACTCATTTTTATCTATTTTTTTTTAAAATGAGCCAAACGCGAGGAGGTGCATGCCTGCGGTACTTCTCAGATATTTTGAGCATATGTGGCAGAAGGCCCGAGCATGAAGCTGTACAACAGTTGGCGACGACAGAATCAGCACTTGGTCGGCGCGACAATTCTCTGTGGCCACATATATGCCCGCAGAGATGCCTCGAGCAATGTGCTCGTGAGGGCTATTAATAAGGGGCATGTTTCAGTCAAGCGTTTTTCAAAGCATATCCACTTTTGCACTGCGCCAAACGCAATGAAGACCATACGCTCCCGTATCGTGCTCAACCAACACTTCGCAAAACACGTTCAGCACATGCATATATGCGCGCGTCTGAACGCGTACTCGTAACTGGAATCCGGCTGCTCTCGTGAAAGGCCTCGAACACCATCGCAATATCCGCCGGGCGCACGAAATTAACAGCCGAAATATTTTGTGAATCAGAAGTATGAAGCGAGCAATTGTGCTTGCGAGGTGGTGAGACGATCGAAATATGATCGCGCATACCCACGCAAAACATATCAATAAACAGCGAGAACTACCGCAAAAGGTGCCATTGCAGGCGACACAGTCAATATGCACCATGGCCAAGTCGAAACAAGCGCCTGCATCGCGCAAAACATCGCATGAAGAACCGCGGTCCTTCTAGTCCTTATAAAAATGGCCGTGCGAGCTTCCCGCTACCATACACCTCTCTGTCGTCTGCTAGCTGCCCGAGCGCTGCCAGCACAAAATCGTCCTGGCGAGTCTGGCCGCCGGCTGGCAGCCCGAAACCGCCCAGCCAGAGAAAAACGAACGCGTTCCGGGCAGCCACCGGAAGTGGGCGGAGCAACCCGAGAAAATCAAGCGCGCTCGGGCAGCCCACAAGCAACCCGTGGGCTGCCAGAGGCGGATAATCGAAGAAGCCCAATGCTGCCTTCTTTGCCAGTCGCTTTCATTGGGTTTTCAACTGCACATTAACAAGGCTATAACGAGCAGGAACTCGAGCACATTTGACGAGCAAAGGTTGGTGCGCACTGAAAGGCAACCTTCAAGTGGTACCGGCTCGAAAATGCGGGTTCTATAAAAATACTACTTTATAATTCGCGCCAAAAGCATACGTATGCGTGACATCATTCAACGTCACTCATACGAAGGTTGCCCCCCAAAATAAGGGCGCTGGGGTGCCTCCATGAGCCGCCATTTTTTGGACCAATGGGCGTCTATGGAGCCTTCGCTACCATAGTATATCGACCATGGCGAAGCAAGCGGAGTGACGTCGCACCTAACGGCGGCGGCGGCTCCGCGGTGAGGCGCGCAGTGCAAGTTCATGCCAGATGGCGGGGCGAGCGCGCGGCGTCCGCCAGCGGCTGGCGGTTGCTAGGCAACGGCTCAAGGTCGGTCTCTGTGCCTCCTCAAAGCACCACCATAGCGCAATCGCAGGTTCGTGCCCAATGTAGCTTTCGCTACAAAATACCACTGACATGTGAAAAGACCTATATAAGCCACTCAGTTCGCTGCGTAAATTATCGTACAGGTGAACATGGGCGTTCGTTACGAGATAACGGTAGCAGCACAAATTTCTCAACATCGCAGAGACTGCAGAAATCAACCATGTCCTCATGAGACAAAGATTCTCGTCAGGGGCAGTAGTGTCATTGCACGCGATAATTTGGAAGCGTTTCTGATAAGGAACGATAGCAATTGGTAAGTGGTGTGTCAGTAGGCTTGTACAAAAAAGAGCTGGCATTTTTCAGCTCTATGTTTTAAAGTTCGATGAGTACACACATGTATCAGGACTTGTCATGAAGGTACCTTGCGCACATGCGCGGGTTTTTTCTATATTTAGGGGCTCGGCCCCTGAATAAAGCAGTTGATGGTTTGCGCTCGTCCTGCGCCTGTGTTCTGCTATTATGTTTTGCATTTTTAGCGCAAAATAACACGGCTTATGTAGCTTAAGCGAATGTTCCTCCAATAAGCCGCGAACGAAATTTTTCGCTCTTTACTCCATCTGTATGAATCCTTTTAGGGTTTGGGTACGCGCAACAGAAATACCTCTGAAAGCAAAAGATAGAAAAAGAGAAAAACTGAAGCTCGTGGGTTCCCAACCCACCGGTAGCATGTCGTTTTTTGTCTTCTGCATTTCAGACAAGTATCTTTTGGCGATAAAATAACTGCACTATTAATTTTACTTTCATAAACACCACAGAATAAAAAAATGGCAGGTCCTCTATGTCCCCTCGTTTTCGGTAACTGTTGGCTTCCTTCAAGTATGGCATAACGAGCCCCTCTTTCTCCTTTCCTTGTGGGCTCACTTGCTTAACGAAGGCCTCGTTCTGGCAGTCTTGATGCCGTAGGTACTACCAGAGCATCTGTAGACATCATAGGTAGCGCCTGTCATTCGACATATCCCTTAAAACTGTTTGCGTTCAACGTCACCTCTGGCGGCTGTATCATAAGTGCGAGGGCTAGTGCTACAGAGGCACACATGTAGTACGCGACGAGGTCAAGTCACGGCAGGATGCTTTCATGACAACCGTTTCAAAGAAAAAAAACTATTGATGTTTAAGCACCCCCACCGGTACCTTGATCGCACTATTATGAAAAAATGGGCCACTGCCTTAAGTTTCTAAAAATTTTTCAGCAAGATGACATGTATATCTCTGGAAGATTGTGTCGTGTTGGTTGCTCGTATGATCTGCCATGTGAATGGAGAGCAATTCCGTGAGCAGGCGTGCTGATATAGATTTTCCCCTGGCAGCCACACGCGCCACATCCAAGACGATGGCATGGACAGTGCCTTTTGATGTTCCGTTAAAGCATTACAACTATTATTGCATCGACCTGCATCATTATGTTTACAGGCAAGGACAGTATATGGCACTATATGAACCAGGATCAGCCGATGGCTGTCGCCGGGAGACACCTAGCAAACTTTATAACTTGAGTTCTGTACTCGAGGTAACTTCGGACAAGCTGGGAAGGACCAACAGCCCTGATCTGCCGGGATGAACCACAGACATTCGCAAGCCGAGTGCAAAAGGTGCTGCTATCGTAGGAACAACGGGAGCTGTAATCAAAATTCACGAGAACATAAGGTTGTCAGGAATAGGCAGCGATTAGCACAACCAATCATCTATCGGAGTGGATGAAGTGGTCATATTAGGTTTCAGATCCTCGCCCTTCAGAGCACGAACGCTCACTTTTCGCGAAGCGCCAGTGAGCCCTAAAGTGCTTCGTATTCCTCGCTGGTGATTGATGGCAAATAATTACGTGAGGCGTGTTCTTCGCGTCAGTGTGACCCATTGCGCGTGCCTCTGGCCACCGGACAATGCGGGTGAAAGTGCTTGGCCGGACCGTCCTCGCTTTTCTTCAATTGTGTTGTTAATAAAGGACTAGCTTCTTAGGCTCTTTCAGCATCGTGCATGATTGCGGATGGACGGAATATTCTAGACTTGAAGAGCGTGTTGTCGGGCTAGTTGGTTCTGCATAGTATATAAGTGAATTGCGCAACAACTTAGACAGGACACAGAAAGAAACACATACAACAGTTCACGAGCGCAACTACCAACTGTTTAATGGGGTGACACAACAAGAGCATATATACAGAGAAGCAGAGCATGCGTAAAGGTAGAGCAGGCGCACACATCACAAAGACCGCACGTTTATACAAACGAATCAAGATATGAAACTTCAGCAACCTAGATCTGCAACGAAGCATCACTTACGCAACGATCAGAAAGTTTTTTAACATGGAAGGCCTCTAAGACAAGCCGGGGTTTTACATTGGTACTCCTGCCTAGAATCTTTGTCATCGCAAATCTTGCCGTACATGTGCAGGAAGAAATGTGCCTTACAAGGTTTGAATTTTGATCATTATTGACAACATTTTTTGGATGCTCCCGTAGCCGGTCTTTAACGCAACGGCCAGTTTGGCCTACATAGGAAGAGCCACAAGAAAGGGGAAAGCTGTATACCACTCCTGTGGCGCACTTAACATAGGATGTGCCATGCCTTTTTTTACAACCCCTTTCACAAACGCCAGAAATGCGGCAGCAAAGCTTTGATAGCTTGTTGGGGGCTGAGAACACCAAAGGTACATGGTGTTTACCGGCCACTTTCTTCAGGTTATGAGACACCTGGTGCACATAGGGGACCACAACCGGCTTTGAAGCCAAGTAGTCAGGTCTTTTTGGGCGCCTTTTTGCTTCTGCAGGAGGGTTTCAGCGACGGCAGATATGACCGAACCAGGGAAGCCTACCGCCAAGAGGCGGGAAACCTGATAGTCGAGACTTTCCTGCATGCTATGAGGGCACGACTTGTGAAGCGCCGACTCCAAACAGAGAGGCGCAATGGCTCTTTTTACAACCTTGGAGGTGTGAGGAGTCGTATCTCAGTAGCTCCTTGTTAGCACGGGGGGAATACATGTGGCAAACGTGGCTGCCACGGAACATAAGTTTGAGGTCCAAAAAACGTAACTCATGATTATCTGGTTGTTCATGTATGAAACCAACCCTCGTCCTAATTGATTAAAAGCAGTTAAAATCTGTGAAACAACCTGGTCAAGGGATGCAAAGGTCCCAGACTTTAAAAGGATTTCAAAATCGTCAACATGCCGCCGCGGTGGCTCAGTGGCTATGGTGCTCGGCTGCTGACCCGAAAGACGCGGGTTCGAACCCGGCCGCGGCGGCTGGAATTTCTTTGGAGGAGAAATTCTAGAGGCCCGTGTACTGTGCGATGTCAGTGCACGTTAAAGAACCCCAGGTGGTCGAAATTTCCGGAGCCCTTCACTACGGCGTCTCTCATAGCCTCAGTCGCTTTGGGACGTTAAACCCCATAAACTAAAACTAAACTAAAATCGTCATTCATTATTACAGCGCAAAGACGGCACAGAACAAGAAGGGGACAAAACAGCGCTGTTGTGTCCCCTTCTTGTTCTGTGCCGTCTTTGCGCTGTAATAATGAATTTATGTAACCAACTCGCCCAAAATGTTGTATTATAAAATCGTCAACATATCTAAAAACTTTTAAAACCGGGCCGTCACTTAGGGTTAGTTGCAATGAGTGGTCAATATAAGATAAAAAGATGTCGCATAAAATGGGTGCAACAGATCAACCTATGCAAATGCCTTTGCGCTGCACATAAAACTGGTTGTCATGAAAGATAAAGGTCGGCTTTAAGTTTGATGCAGTGATGATATTAGAAACTTGGTACCGGGATGACTTGGAAGTGGATCGTGTGCACGGCTATCGAACCTACCACTTGAATCGAAGTGCTAAGACAGGTGGCGGCGTAATGTTATTAGTGAAAGATACATTTGTATGCGACATTGTTGACATTTTTTCTGTAATAACTGATGATTATGAAATGCTAACTTTGCAATGTAATATGACCATTTTTTCTGCGGCATACCGTCCGCCCAAAGGTAGCAATAGAGCTTTTCTTTCATTTCATGATATTTCTTTAGGTTGGATTAACAAAAACGACTACAAACTAATTGTAGGTGCTAACTTTAAGTTGGAGACTTGAACACTGACCTCCTACACTCGTCCCCACAAAGTGAAGAATTGTGCTGCACTTTAGAAACTAATGCTTTTATTAATATCTTGGAACAACCAACTCGTATAGTGTGGGATACATCTACACTCATTGACATTTTTCTCACCAATGCTACAAATGTGCCCATCAGTTCAGGTGTTCTTCAAACACACATTAGTGACCATTTATTTATATATTTAGTGCTTAGTCATAAAAAGTTCCAATTAAGAGACGCGAGACCGACTGTAAGTATATTCCGGGAGATAAATGAAGATACCCTGGGGTCTTTTTATAATTTAGTTTTAGGGATATCATGGGAGAGTGTTCTTCCAAGCAATGATGCGGAGGAAGCGTATAACATCTTCATAGACAAATTTATAAAGGTATATAATGATTGCTTTCTCTTCAAAGCTCGCAAGCCGCCACGCAAAGCACGCAAACCTTGGATTACAGCTGAAGGTGTAAAAGCTATAAAGCTGAAAAATGTTCTTTATCAAAAGTTTTCAAAATCTAGAAACGAAAACGATTTAGATGACTTGAAAAAACGCAGAAACAGGACGAACAGCCTATTACGGAGAATTAAAATGAGCACTTTGAAAACCTTTTCATGCAGGACACGAAGCAAACTCCGGAAATAATTTCGAAAAGATTAAATGCACTCCTAAATCGGCACACTGGTGCAATTCATAGCCAGATGGAGATAAGTATGAATGGCACAACTCTTGCAGGAGAATTAGCTAAAGCTTTTAATGATTACTTCATATCTGTGGGAAATAGCGATCATGATCAAGCTGCATGAACTTTATGCACCAACCAACAGAAGAGACTGTATTTTTATTCCCAGTAATAGCAGATCAGGTTGTGCCTACAATTTTATCTCTAAACAATACTACCAGTACTGATGTAGACGGTTTGGAGATTCGGCCACTTAAACATGTTGCTACTATTATAGCCCCTATTTTAGAGTACATCATTAATCAAATATCTTCATGCGGCCAATTTCCTCGCCGGCTCCAAGTGGCCAAAGTTACTGGCATTTTTAAAGGTGGTGAGAAATGTAACATGTCTAACTACAGGCCAATTTTTGAATACTTTCCTGTATTCTCCAAGGTCGTTGAGAAGCTAATACACGTACGAATGACCTCATTCTTAACCAAGCATCAGATTATGACACCGTATCAGTTTGGGATCACCAAAAAACGCTCTACAGAAAGCGGCTTGCTAGTGCAAAAAGAAATCATTCTTAACGCCTTTGAACACCAACTGTATTCACTTGGAATTTTCAGACACTATTCAAAGGCATTTGACAAAATAAATCACGTTACACTATTAACAAAATTGGAATATTATGGTTTCAGAGGCTGTTTCCTTTCTCTTATTAAATCCTACCTACAATACCGCCAAAAAAGGGTGCACATACATAACTCTTGCTCCAGCTTGAAACCATTGCTACACGGCGTTCCGCAGGGAAGTATTCTCGGGCCACTAATTTTCAACCTATATATTAATGACCTTGTTAACATAGATTTAAATACATCATTTATTATTTATGCCGATGACACAAGCTTATTTTTCTCCCATCATAGTTTACGCCTGCTTGTAAAGAAAGCGAATGCAGTGCTTGATGTATTGAACACTTGGTGTCTAAATAATTCCTTAACTATAAACGTCTCGAAGTCAAAATCAGTTCTTTTTCGCCCTCAAAATAAACCAGTTAATTCAATTATTGTCCTTGAACTTGGTCTTTCAGTCATAGAGGTGGTACCAGTAATAAAAACCTTAGGCGTTTTTTTTTCATGGGAATATGCAGTGGAACGCACACACTGACCTTGTTCACTCCAAAATATCCCAAATAGCGGGCATTCTTGCACGTTTTCGTTACTTTCTGCCTAAGCACATTAAATTACTTTTGTACAACTCCCTTTTCGCATCCACATTATCGTATTGCTACTTGATATGGGGCACAACAACGTACACAAATTTGTCCAAAATCTATCGACTGCAGAAAAAAGCTGTAAGAATTATTTCAAATGAACCCAATGGCGCACTCACAAAACTTCTTTTTGTTGACCTTAGATTACAACCATTACCGAACCTGTTCAATGCACTCTTGTTAAAACGTCATCATGCCTTTCATCTAAATAATGACCCTTTCCTTGAAAACCTTGCGACCCTGTCTCCGTTTGCGAAAGCATATAGCACACGAAGCAGTCAGACAAGGAAGATTCCTCACACCCGTACTAACTATGGCCGCCAAATGCTGATGTACACACTACCACACGCTCCTAACTCTTCTGATAACACGTCCAAGTGATCTATCAATCAGTGTATGTGCAATTACTGAAGACATTAACACTTGCAATTATGAACCCGCAATGTTAGCCCGATCACTTAACGTGTTTTTATGATTATGTAAAGCCGTCGCCATATATATATATTGCTTTTCTTTATATCGCTATCTCTTTTTGTCCACTGCTGTATTGCTCTATGAACGGGGTGCTGGCTTTGTCAACCCGTTACAGGCTTTTTGCTAGCACCCCGTAGCATCACTAGTTTGGCACTTCTGATCTTGCACTTTTGTAACATCATTGTTGATGCTAAATAAATTTGAATTTGAATTTGAACATGCAGGTATTACTCTAAAAGCTTTAAAAAATTATCTGTAGAGATGCCGGCTATGTTCTGGAATGCCACCGCCCTCGAGCTTTCGATACAATCTCTAAGATAGGCCAACAAGTCAGCATAGGGGACAGAATAAAACAAATATTGAATATCTACAGAGAAGGCAGAACCTATCTGATCGCTATTTTGCAGAAACTCGGCAACATCAGCTTACTTTTTTTACCAAGAACGGACCGTTAATGGAAAGGCATTTAAGCTTAGCAAGAAGGAATCGGCTGACTTGGTGTTGCCAGGATCCCTTCTCACTTACAATAGTCCTAAACGGAAGATCAGGTTTGTGCGTTTTTGGTGTAAAAAATACTGACAAAGAATTCTCAGGACTGGCATCGATTGCATTGGCTAAAGACATCAGTTGCAAGTTCTTACAAAAGTCAATAAATTTTGTTTTTACTCTCACTCCGCTTTTTCTAACGAGTGCAAAGTTTTTACGAACCGCCTCGAGTGCTTTTTCTTGATAGAAGTCATTAGGTAAAACTACAAATCTGCCATCTTTGTCGGATTGTAAGCGCAAATCATGACTTTTGAAATGGTGCACAACAGAATTAACGTCCAAACAGCCTTTCTTACAAGTACGATAACTAGCACACCTTTTTAGGCTGTCCACACCTTCTAGGAGGCACCGCTCCTTGTCCTCATCGTTGGTCTTTGAGGCGATATTCCTGTTTATGGCGAGGAACTCATGCGCAGGTACCTGGGATTGGATGCCTAACTTGGGGCTTTTTTCCAGGAAAGAAGAAATCTTCTCTGGGACTGAAGAGCCTCCAGCGAAAACCACGCGTTCCTTATTGTTATGGCTTCTATTCTTACTGCAGAAGGCAAGAAGGTAGGCAAGGTCCGCTCTCCATTGTTGTTCGATATTGTGCACCATTTCAAAAGTCATGATTTGAGCTTACTGCAATCCGACAAAGATGGCAGATTTGTAGTTTTACCTAATGACTTCTATCAAGGAAAAGCACTCGAGGCGGTTCGCAAAAACTTTGCACCCGTTAGAAAAAGCGAAGTGAGAGTAAAAACAAAATTTATTGAATTTTGTAAGAGCTTGCAACTAATGTCTTTAGCCAATGGAATCGATGCCAGTTCTAAGAATTCTTTAACAGTAATTTTACAGCAAAAACGCACAAACCTGATCTTCCGTTTAGGACCATTGTAAGTGAGAAGGGATCCTGGCAACACCAAGTCAGCCGATTCCTTCTTGCTAAGCTTAAATGCCTTTCCATTAATGATCCGTTCTTGGTAAAAAGAGTCAGCTGATGTTGCCGAGTTTCTGCAAAATAGCGATCAGATAGGTTCTGCCTTCTCTGTAGATATTCAAGATTTGTTTTATTCTGTCCCACATGCTGACTTGTTGGCCTATGTTAGAGGTTGTATCGAAAGCTCGGGGGCGGTGGCATTCCAGAACATAGCCGCCATCTCTACAGATAATGTTTTAAAGCTTTTAGAGTAATACTTGCATGTTACCTTCATCTTTCATGACAACCAGTTTTATCTGCAGCGCAAAGGCATGTGCATAGGTGGATATGTTGCACCCATTTTATGCGACATCTTTCTATCTTATATTGACCACTCATTGCAACTAACCCTAAGTGACGGCCCGGTTTTAAAAGTTTTTTAGATATGTTGACGATTTTTTAATGCTTTTAAAGTCTGGGACCTTTACATCCCTTGACCAGGTTGTTTCACAGATTTTAACTGCTTTTAATCAATAGGACGAGGTTTGGGTTTTACACATGAACAACCAGATAATCATGGGTTACGTTTTTTGGACCTTAAACTTATGTTCTCTGGCAGCCACGTTTCCCATATGTATTCCCCCCGTGCTAACAAGGAGCTACTGAGATACGACTCCTCACACTCCAAGGTTCTAAAAAGAGCCATTGCGCCTCTCTGTTTGGAGTCGGCGCTTCACAAGTCGTGCCCTCATAGCATGCAGGAAAGTCTCGACTATCAGGTTTCCCGCCTCTTGGCAGTAGGCTTCCCTGGTCCGGTCATATGTGCCGTCGCTGAAACCCTCCTGCAGAAAAAAAAGACGCCCAAAAAAGACCTGACTACTCGGCTTCAAAGCCGGTTGTGGCCCCCTATGTGCACCAGGTGTCTCATAAACTGAAGAAAGTGGCCGGTAGACACCATGCACATTTGGTGTTCTCAGCCCCCAACAAGCTATCAAAGCTTTGCTGCCGCATTTCTGGCGTTTGTGAAAGGGGTTGTAAAAAAAGGCATGGCACATCCTATGTTAAGTGCGACACAGGAGTGGTATACGGCTTTCCCCTTTCTTGTGGCTCTTCCTATGTAGGCCAAACTGGCCGTTGCGTTAATGAGCGGCTATGAGAGCATGCAAAAAATGTTAACAATAATGATCAAAATTCAAACCTTGTAAGGCAGATTTCTTCCTGCACGTGTAGGGCAAGATTTGAGATGACAAAAATTCTAGGCAGGGGTGCCAATGTAAAAGCGCGGCTTGTCTTATAGGTCTTCCATGTAAAAAACTATCTGATCGCTGCGTAAGTGATGCTTCGTTGCAGATCTATGATGCTGAAGTTTCATATCTTGATTCGTTTGTATAAAATTGCGGACTTTGTGATGTGTGTGCCTGCTCTACCTTTACGCATGCTCTGCTTTTCTGTGTATATGCTGTTGTTGTGTCACCCCATTAAACAGTTGGTAGTAGCGCTCGTGAACTGTTGTATGTGTTCCTTTCTGTGTCGTGTCTAAGCTGTTGTGCAAGTCACTTATATACTACTGTAGACTTGCTTGGCCGTCTCTGCAGTGCGTGGTGAACATCCAAATCGTTTTCAGAGCAGAACGGAAATAATTTTTTTTTCATGTATCTCGCATTGATCACAATATGGTGATGCCTAAGCTGGTGAACATCGGGGAGGAGCTCCGGAAAAAGGAACTCTTCCAAATATTGGGAAATCTTAGCTTAAGCTATGTGTTGGTAGGCAGGCCGATATTCTTTCTCGTCATTTGAAAACGTTAGGAGAAAGTGGCTGAATTTCTTTTCTATTTCAATCGCCTTATTGCCGATGCATCGCTGCGAGAGGTGGCTCGATTATACAAATCGGAAAGGCTTCGGGGGCAGTACTAGGCGACCGCTAAAGCGCTCTCGACAGACATTGCTCCGGTCAGTTTACAGGCGACGAATAAATAGAGCAGCTTGTTAATTAGTTTACTTATTTATTACGTATACATTCAAGACGCGTACGTGCTACAGAAAGGAGTGGTAAGTTTGTAACATTAGTCGCCGAACAACCACAGCAGAAAACTTTAAGGCACCTTCAACCGCGACCTTGAAGTGAATGGCATCACAAATGGAGACTGTGGAGGCGAGAAGGCGCTTCCACTCACTCGCTGTTTTTGGCCAAAATGGAGAATGGTTCGAATCAGCGCGGCAAGTTGGCTTTCCAACTTTGTGTTGATGATGGATGCGAGATGAGGTGTAGCTGGGTGCGGTGAAAAGATTATCTTTCAGGAATGGAATAAAGTAGCACATTTTACAAAAAAAGACAGGCGCAAGTTCCTGAGACACAGAGAAAAGTCAGGCAGAATAAGTGTATGTTTCGTGGAAGTGACACTGGAATGATTGCACTGGGTCTACTGGTTAAGCGATGCGGCACTGCCGATCGGTGGCAGGTGTGGCAACGGTGGAAATTGAGAAACGTAGGCTGCTCTTCCCGAGCACCCCTCAGGAGCACTCAATAACTCAGCTGCCACCCGCCATGGTGGGCACTGCGTATGGGACAGTCCAAGCGTGCTTGACAGCGTACAGAGTCACACAAGGGGGGCAGTGGAGAAGCATTTCTTGCGATGCTGGGTGTCAGTGATGGTTCAGCGGGACATCTGGCGGCAGTGATCGGCATCTTGCGCGAGTTCAGAAACAGGAGTATATTTCGGAGACACCGGGTTGGTAAGGGAGAATGGTATCTGCTCTAGCAGGCAGATAAATGTAAAGAATAAAGAAAGCAACGAAGCCAGGACAAGCACAGAAACATGCTGCGATGGCAGTGCCGCTCAAGCGGAGGTTCACCTTCTTCTATCCCGCAAATTTGCGTATTCTTTTACAATATATACCAGATGTTTAGGGACTACTTAAAATTTTCTAAAAAAAAGGCTTTTTGGTGTAAACATACACCTTTTGTGGCGTACTATTGCCAGTTTAACACCACTTGCTGGGCGTGCTGGAAAATTATGCTTACAACTACACGGCGCAAAGTCAAACACGGACAAGTACGGAAACACCACAAAGCGCTGACTTCACCAAAACTTTATTGCGGCGCGCAACGTATACGTATCCCCTATCGCGCGCATGCGCAGAAACGAAGGGAAAAAAGGGAAGATGTCACGCTTTATCTCGCACCGGCATCGCAGTGCACCACGACCCACTCTGCAATCAAAAGGCAAGCAAAATGCGGGCTAAAAAACTATCACGCACCAGCCCAAGAGGGCCAGAATTAAATCCCTACATTCGTGACTCACGGCAGGTTACATTCCCAACACAATTGGCGCTCTTCTTAGAAAGAACCACGATAGTTCAGAAATACGTGAACAAAGTGGCGAGTGAGATAGTGGGAGCTTCTGAAATTGCTGAGAGTGTGGACGATTGTGTCCGCACTCCGCCGGTGTTTTTGATTGAGAAAGAGCGCCAATTTCGCTGCACAGTGCAAAAATACACGCGCTTTCGAAAGCATGCATGCAAAGCAACCCCTCCAGTGCAGGTAAAAAAGCCAAATTTTCTCGAGCCTGGGCGCCAAGGGTAATCGCGTTTTGGAAATTCTAAACTATGATAGGGCTAATACCAACGCTCGTCTAGAAAACGACCGGCTACAGTTTCGACCAGGTGCCCAATTATACTACTTCAAAAGTTTATTATTATTAATTAGTTAACCACCTTACTACTTCAGAATATTGACCGGTTTTCTGGAGTCCGCCAACTCTCATAATACTATGCCTCAAAAGAAATATTTTCACCCAAAAAGAGTTGTTTTGAAAATTTTTTAAAGTGTTCCCTGAAACACCCCCTATATACACGCCTGGCGGGTGGCCCACAACTCAGAGGTACGGCTGGCAGCCTGAGACAAAGAAGGCAGGTACCCGGCACGGCTGCTCAGTGGTTATGGCGCTCGGCTGCTGACCGAAAGGCGCGGGTTCGATCCCGGCCGCGGCGGCCGAATTTGGGTGAAGGGGAAATTCAAGAGGTGCGTGTGCTGTGCGATGTCTGTGCACGGTAAGAACCCCAGGTGGTGGAAATTTCCGGAGCCCTTCAGTACGGCGTCCCGTATAAGCTGAGTTGCTTCGGGACGTTCATCCCCCATAAATCAATAAAACACAAGGCAGGCTCCAGACAAACAGACACCCAAACAAACGAATCATAATTATCAACCTGACTACGTTCACTGCAGGACAAAGGCCTCGCCCATACCTGTACAATTAACATGGTGCTTTGGCAGCTGGTGCCGCCTTATGCCCTCAAACTTCTTTATTTCACTCGCCCTCGTAATTTTCTGCCGTCCCCTGCTACGCCTGCCTTCTCTTGCTGTCCACGCCGTTAACTGATGACCACGGGTTATCTTGCCGTCGCATTGCCTGTCCTGACCAAGGCCATTTCTTCTTCTTCACTTCGTCTAGAATACCAAACACCTTTTTCAGGAGGTAGAGTTGAAAAACTTGCAAAGATATGATAAGACCTGCGAGTCGTTCCGTTTATTTTGATCATCCCCACTATAGTGCTGTAACACCTATAGTGTGGATTCCCCGTCTGTAGCCGATGCGTTTTTGTTTGGCTGTTCCCTGAGATTATGAAACGCAGTTCACCACGATCCTACGAGAGAAAAGTATATAACAGCTTTTGCTTACCGGTACTAACCCATGAGGCTGGAACGTGCTCGGTAGCGATCAGGATTCAAATTTAATTGAGGACAAGAGAGCGAGCTAGAGGAAGAGGGCAGAGTGGGTCAGAAAAGAAACCGAGGTGCTGTATGGCGGAGTGCAGGGAAACTCGATGCACGTTGTTCGGTCCTTCCCAGTTGTTCACGTGGTGCTGCAGCAGTAGGGCATGCGGGAGGAGGTGGTGTTAACGCCGGTTCTAATGCGCACGTCTTTGAAAAGAAAAAGCGGCTTCTTGACGCTCTGGTGGATTCCTTAGTAAGGCTGGAAGTTACCGCGTGCTTGAGATTCGGTGTACGTAAAAGCTCCCGCACGCACATCTCCAAAAACTTTTGCGATGTTTATATACCAATTACTAACAGCACCGTAGCTGTTGAAGACACATGAAACCTAGCCTTCTTTTAGTATTTATTTTCAGGGTGCTCTCCATTTGTGAATGAATTTAATTTCCAGCGCACGGTTGTTATACCAAGCATAGCTGATAGCTTATCTCCAGCCTACGTTTGCCAGGTGAGCTGTATTAGAAAAGGAAATATGCCTTACTGTTCGAAGCAGCTGCTAAAGAACTGCACGCCAACTGCACGGCAAAGCAAAAGTTTGCAGTGATAATGCTTTTTTTTCAATAGCAGTACTATGAAGAGCACAGCGATCGAGAGACACGACGCCTGTTTTCAAGAAACATGCGCGGTTATTCAGCCATTCGGGCTCTGCATGCAAGAAGCAGAAACGCAATTCTTTATTAGCCGCCATTCACGTCCATTCTTTTATTGTGGGAGAGCCGGACAGGTAGGTTATTGATCACAATGTGTTTGGGCTGGCGCTTAATGAGAACTGTAATCGGGACTGGTACATAGTAAGGTTGCTTCATGGTTAGGATGCGAAACTAAAAAAAGGAAGCGTTATTTCTGAAACCATTGGCAGCACAATATCACCAATATATCGTTCACATAATTTTATAAGGTCGCCTAAAATTTAGCCCCTATAACTTGCGCTCGCTATGAAGGATTCCATAAGGCAGTTTTAGCTGACCGATTTTACGGTCCCCTCCGATTACGCTGGCCCGCCCAACATAAGCATAGCGGACGTGCGGCGAGCAAGTTTATAAAAGCAAATTGTTCCGCTGATAAGGCTATAGGCATAATTGTTTGGCTTGTGACGCCATCTAGCGGTGATAAATAGAACCGATTTGATGAACAAAATCGAAACTTGTGCTTCTAGTTCATATCCACTCCGTGGATTCCAAGAAGAGGCAAACGTATCAGGGGGCGGCAGAAAGTTAGGTAGGCGCACTGTAAGAAAAAATCCCGTAAAAGTACGTAACATGTGGGCGCTAACCTTGTTGCCGCAACATGTGCTGTAACATTCCGTTGTGCACGTGCCCCGTGGTGAACTAGCGCGGTGCATTAAGCGGCAACAAGGTTAACGCACACATGCTATGTACTCTGTTATGACGTCAAATGTTCTGTATGCCACGGTGTATGTGCTGTTTTTATGCCGACGTTACATCAGCCGTAATAATAATGTACAGCATATGTGCTGCAGCTGAGTTAACATGACATGATCCGTTTATACGACTACATCCCATGTTCTGTTCTCATGCTGCACTGTACATTGCATAGCAAAGGTGCTAACATATGCATGTCCCGTAGCATTTACGAGCAGCCCACGGCCAGTTTTGAATGTTAAGTGAACACATGCTGTTCAATGCTTTACGGCACATAATACGCAGTGTTACCCTCCCGTATTTTTTGATCGGGGCCAGGCCCACGTTCAGGTCAGAGGCATGCTATGCATGATAAATGTCATGTCTGTAGCCTGTCACTTGTAGTTGATGCAATAACACATTTGTGTGTACAAAGCTAGAAAAGCCACAAAATTTGTACATATACATGTGTCTATATGCAGTACTTTCTTGCATCTCCTTCAGAAATTTTCAGGTAGAGATGCAATCTATGAATAAATATTGCATAGAAATGAAATAGTTTGAGAAAGTTTTAATTAGCAACACAGAGATACAAAAAATAGCAAAAGCAAGCTATGCAGAGAATGTACATTGAATGATATAAATAAAACTGCTACCTGCAAAAGCTACCAAATCCAATATCTAATCTGATATCAGTGTTCATGAACACACTAAATTTGTGCTACAAAATAATCCAATATCTAAGCTCCGATATCAGAGTTCATAAGCACACTAAATCGGAGCCATGCAATCCTGCCACTTTTTTTTGAACTTGTCAAGCTGTTGAAGGGCACTGTGCACTTTTGGGTGGACTGAGGTTATCCTCCGGGACAACTGCCGGCTCCCTTCCTCTGGGTTCATGCCCACCAGTTGCCTGAAAATAAAAAGACGCATTTAGAAGCTAGATCATCCTGCTTAGACCTGCAGAATTTTAGGGCTAGTCTAAATGCAGAGCTGCCTCTGTTAGTACTGCCAGTAGGTTGAGTTCAATTCCCAACAGTCCAATGCTCTCTTAGCGCCACTTCTGCGGAAATAACGGTTCATACGAACATCATTTACATGGTTATACTAGCTTTTCGAGCAAAACAAAGCAAACTCAAAGCAATAAAAGCACACAAAGTAAGGCATGCTGTGATGCCAAGAAAGCAAATGACTCCAGTATAAGGCAGGCAACAGTAACTTGTTCCAGACACTGCAGTTACTCAGTGCATTCTCATTTGGAATTCTTTATACAACCAATTTCTGTCCCGAGAGATATGCCTTGTGCATAAGCCACAGCGCAGTTACTGCCAAATGCCTCAGCTTCTAATTTCGGCAAAAAGTTTTGAATTCTGTGACTTGCAAATGAAGAATCTGCAATATTCTTGAGGAAGGCTCCCACACGTTCATGTACACAGCCTCACACACAACAATGGCTCGCATGCCATCGCTTCCTGTCTTAATGCTTCGCGGCCCGTACAGCACTGTTCTGTGCTTATTCAGCATTTTTTCGCTTCCCTACTACTCAAGGCTCTTTCAGTCCCTTCTCTTCTTTCTCAGTAGCCTGCACGGTTTTCTTTCCGCGTTTCTGGTCACCAAAAAGCTGGCTTTCTCTCGCAGCTCATGAGCCTGTCGTGTGAGCTCGCTGTGGGTGTACAAAGTGAGAAAAAAAAATTGCACTCTATTCAAACCTTGGCTCCAATATAACGCGAGGTGCTTTCTGAAGCATACGATTTTTAAGAAAAAACTCGTTCTAGATTCATGCATATATGGTAGTGCTGCTTTTGGCAGGTGCCCGTACTGTAAATTTCTCATACAAACATGCGAAAGTGTTGCTGCCAGAGCCGCAGCACTTGTGCTGACTTGCATGAGCAGAACAGTAGCAAACATATCAAGGCATCAGGAGAACTTTGTTCGTTACTAGGCTGTACCCGTCCTAAAAATTCACATGAAAAACAATCACATTCCTATCGTTCTGTCACTGTACTGGTTTCTAGACACATTATCGTCCAAAAAAGATAATGGGGCTGCTAGCACACCACTGCACAAAAATGCTGAAATCATCGGTTTTTGTGAACTAGGGATCTTACACATGAGTAGTCAATACAGTCAAGCTCTGATTTTATTACTCAGCCAGTTGATTGAAATAGCTGAAGAAAATTATTAACTGAGCCATACTCACAAAAAAGCCAGCCTTCAAGACTTCTGTAAAGCCATGAAGAACAGCCCAAAAGGACAATACACAGTAAGCAGGCAGGTTGAGCACACGTGCGTGCATGTCATCCTTTAGCCCAACTCTTCGTGGTTTTGAAGAATAGAAAGAGACTAGCATCTTTCATGGGGCTTACTTTGCAACTACAGCACATTCAATTGGAACTCATCTCTGGAGGAGGGCTCAAGGATGTTTACAATATGAACATAAATATTCTTTACTAGCTGCCTTGTTAGAATGCAGGCCTAATTAAATCCTGCCTAATATTTTCCTGGCCTTCCCTGAAACAGCAAGGTTCACCAAGGATGTCTTGCATTTTTTTGTGTTCATAGTTCATATTTCTTTGATAAAACAGCACTTGCCACCCAAGAATGGCATAAAGAAACAGTAACAAAAGAATGAAAGCCATGGTTGCATGCACTGCAAAGCACAGCGGACTCCCGACTTCTGACACAAGCCATCTAACTCCTAGCAGCTTCACGCATGCTCAACTCGGATGAGGGAATGTGCCATCCAGCCACATAGTTGAGATAAGTAGTTGCGTCCTTTCTTTGTCCATGTGCCACAGCGCTATTTCAACGCAATGTTAGACCTACTTGCCCATCAGTTCGTATTATTAAGGTTGTCAAACCACGCACAAAATGCACATGCACATTTAATCGCAACAATGTCAGATTTTGCGGGAAAGATGCCAGGCTTATGGAGTTTGCATGCAGCGTTTTCTCACGTCTCACTGCGTATATAAGGCTACTGCAACAGTCAGAGATAGACATGGTAAAAACTTGTTGATACACAAGAGAAAAATTTACGTGCTTACCTCTGAATAAATTCCAATGTGGCTTGCACTTCTTGACTGTATTTCATGTTGAGACAAAAGTATGCAGCAAAAAGGATCTCCATGGCAGCCAGAAAGCTCAGGCCTTCAAAGCACCTCGCTCCATCGAGCGTCACAATACATGTGCAATCAAAGATGCTTGTGCCTGAAAAGAAAATCTCCTTTAGCGCCAAAAACTGAGTTCAGATTAGATGTTAGCAATTGTGGAGCGATTTTTTTTAAATGCTACAGCTTGGAAGATTAATTTTTGGCATGATCATATGAACATGAGGCATAAAATTTTTTGCACATAGCTAGCCATGTCAGCACAGCTCACAAAAAACATTGCCAGCACATCTATGTAGCATGCTAATGATAGATGCTCAAGCTATTTATAAAGCAATGAACAAGAGCAGATGAATGAATGGCAATGCATGTGATATTTTCTAAATAACTCTGGAGTTAATTTTATAGCCTACTAACCACAATTTTGCATCTCCACTAGCAGGGTTCAAGCAGTGGATTATGCTGCCAGCTACCATCTCTAAGAGACGACTGCGGCATGTGCATGGTAAATTTAGCTTGCTGGGCATGCCTCATCGAGGTCTATTGAGTCTGACTTAGAGGGTAGTTCACAACAGCCCCCTTCTGTTGTTATTCTAGTTCTTTCTTATTGATGATGTTTCATATTTTATAAATATGCTTTTTAAAAAGTTATACTACTGCTCAAAGCATCTAGAAAGTCATAAAAATCTTACCAAGTGCAACCACCGTTGGGGTGGGGGGCAGGTCGCTAATCAGTTCAGCAACACAGGCTGATGTCTGTGGAGGTAAGAAGCCGTTATCATAAGCAGATGTATATAAGAAAACTGCATGTTCAACATGAGGGCACACAGGCAACAAGTGTGCTGAAGAATCGCAGGAATAATGAACATCTACCGAACTGCAGCAGCAGGACTACAGAAGTGAAAGTTCACAGCCTTCTACATTTTGGTAAACCTTGAGGTAGTGCCCAGTACTTTATGGAAACACTGACGGACGTTAATTTTAGATTAATTCACTTTTTCTTTGCCACTAGCTACAAGCCTGGAGTGTGCAAACTTCATCTACGGTCATAAAGCAGAAGTTGTGTCAATGCTGAGAGGATACCAACTGAGTATCCATTTCCGCAACAATCTCACCTCAAAAACACGAAATAGGAGCTCTGTCTTTTCCTTGAAGAAAATGCACAGCAATGGGAATACCCAATGAGCAGTGCTTTTGGGCGGCCAATGTCCTGTGCTGCCTTGTCTGTCATAAGGAGCCATTCAAGTGCCTCGTCTCCCTTCAGGTTGTGCCGCAGGAATGCGTACAAGACCTCCAGGTCTGCAATTTCTTGATTTACAAATAATCCTTCCAGCTGCGTGTCAGTTAGCCTGAAAAATGAGACATTTAGCTGTAAAGACTGCTTGACATCACTGCAAACACACATAACAGTCAATACAAGGTAATTTATGTGCTTGCAGAAGGCTTTCACTTTTTTCAGAATAAGGACGCAGTGCTAACCAATTTATCAACACCTAAAGAGCATGCCCTCTCAACTGTGCATCATACATTACCCCGATTCTTCACTTTTTGCTCTGGTGTCTTAATGCGAAATTGATGGTCATATACAATGTGTTTCAGGGAAGCCTGCCACTAATTTGGAAAAAATGAGCTTTCTGGGTTATGAAGACTGGTTCTGCAGCAGAATAATACCAGTGTATGCAGACAACGCAAATAGGTTAAATAAAGTCGGCTCGTAAGCCGGTTAAATAATTTCTCATAATTAACTCTATAACTATGTCAGTTAGGCAGGTGGTTTTGATAAAACATTTGTAGCCGGTCATTAATAATAGCCATACCAGTTTTTAGAGTTTCGAAAACATGATTACCCTAGATGCTATGACCCAGCAAATTTTAGCTACATGGTGCCAAAATACACGCATTTTCGAAATGCGTGGAGGCAAAGCAATCCCTCCAGTGCACAAAACTAGTCAAAATAGCCAAACTTTTCGAGTTACAGCGCCAAGGGTAATCTTGTTTTGAAAATTCTGAAAACTACAAATCTCTAATTGTAACCAGACGCTAACTGTAACAGTTTAAGTCATCAGAAATTAGTTAAGTGAACCTAACCTCGTTGAACTGCGGAAGTACTTGAGACAACAGCAGTGACGCTAGCTGACAGTTGCAGTGACAGCGTTCCAGCCATGTCACGTTCGCGTTACGATGTGTAATGTCTAAAGGGGTTATTTACGATGTATAATGTCTAAAGAGGTTATTTTTGCACCAATATGTGCCGTTTTGACTGGTTGTGGCAGGAAACGTCAAGCGCATCAACTCTGTCTGCCGTACCGGCTGCACATTGCAAGCGCGTTTACCGCACTGGATGCTGGGAAGGTAAACGGTACGATCATGCGATACACCTTCGCCCTCATGCCTGCTCTCGGAGAGCACGGAAGGTTTGAATAGGAGAGCACTCAGTTGCACTCTCGCGGTGCTACTGCTCTGCTCCTCAGTGCTCGTTGCCTCTGCTCCAGTTCTGACAATGAAATGTGCCATGAGTTCAAACTAAATAAAATTTCAAACCAATTTTGAATTTTGCTTATTTTTGACAAGATAACAAACGTTCACTGGCCTGTAATTCATGGACTTCTTACTATTTAAGTGTTGTTGGAAGTAAATATTTGACATGGAACAGGCACTAAAAGTGCCTTAATCAAATACATTGCTTACCCTTGCACATACTGCAGTCAGCATTGCTTCAACCCGCACTTAGTAACAATTATTTTTCGTGAAACCTCAAACAGCATTTCAATTTACTAACAATGCAGCTTTCAAGTAAGGTTGCATGTATACCTTCTGAAATGGGCCAGAAAGTGCTGCTGCGTGAACAGCAAGGGCCACTCTTTCTGCACATCACAAGCTCGCTTGCCCTGAGTGTTGATTGTCACTCGAATCGCTGCATAGGCACGCATCAGGAGTTCTTCTTGCAGAGGAATGTCTTGCTCCTCTTGAGCTTTCAGGCTTTCAGCAATAAGGGTTATTTTTGCTTTCTCACAATCATGAAAGTCCATTGCAGTGACTGGTGGCTGCCATTCTGTGCAGTTGCCCTCTTCAGAGGCCCTCCACACAGTTCCTCGCAAAGGCGCTTACATCCCCGCCTTGTGTTTTCAATTCGGCACTGAATTTTGTATGCAAGTCCATGGAACGTTCTACCCCCTGAGGAGGTGAGGAGTGCATCACAAAGTGCTAACGGATATTTCTGGCTCACACGACTGGCCACTAACCGGATGTGCTTTGCAGTTGGCCTTGAGCCACTTTTGCATATTGCTGTTGAAATTAGTCTCACTACTTCTTGATATTTAGTTCGTTCAAGTGGGCTTGGTGCTCGCAGAGCTGCTAGAGTTTCATGAGACAGGGAGTTCCATGGAATCGATAATGACTGAAAATCTTCCAGTGATGGCTGGGGGGACGACGTTGAAGGCTCTTCTGTAAACAACATTCAAATGCAATCAAGCTTGGCAAAGGAGTTGAAAAGTGTTAACAACACTAGCACTTACAGCACCTGAGAAAATTATAAGATGGATTTCACTGCATAGCATTTACGGTCATTTAAACCTGTGCCCCATATATTTGGGTTTATGGGGTTTGAACATCCCAAATCGACTCGGGCTATGAGGGATGCCATAGTGAAGGGCTCCAGAAATTTCGACCACCTGAAGTTCTTATGGGGCACAAACGTGGAGGCTAAGAATAAAGGTTGAACTTATATTGAGAACAACGTGCAATGACATTGCACAGTACACAGGCCTCTATAATTGTGAACGATGTGGCTTCTCTACCTTTTGTAGCTGGTTTTGCTTTACTGTGACTTATGTCAAGTAGGTGCAGTCATTTGAAAAACACTAATAACAACAGCCACACCAAAAAAATATCGTGCTAGTACCAGTCTCGCTTGGCAGAAACTGCGCCAACTCTTTTTCAGGTCATGACTACACTAGCATTTCTAGTTACATTCGGCCTGCCTTCCAGTCATTTCTGTAGCACTTCCCTTTCTTCAAAATGGAAAAGGATACAATCAGGTTTCCGATGACATTATATCATACATTAGTATCTTTCCTTTTTTTTCACCTTTAAATCTTTTCTCCGAGAGACGTCTAGGTCCAGAGAAAAGTATCCTGACTTTAGCGCTATGTTACAATTTTAGTGGTTTTGCTTACACAGTCTGTTCACATGTACAGTCATAGACAAAAGTGTGCGGATTGCAGATTCATGGAAAGAAATGTATTCCTGCATGGTCAGGCAACGCATGCCAATGAAAAGTACAGATGCATGATGACACATGCGTGCTCCCATTCGCTGGAATGAATATCTGACTTTCTATCGAGCTAATGCAGAAAACTTTTTTTAGACCAATCTGCATCCTGCAAACTTTTGTCCATGACTGTACAACCATCACATGTGAGCCCTGGTGCCACAATACAGTAGCAGAACTGTTAGTCAAAACTCATGGACCTTCTCACCCGATATAACTACGTGCAGTGGCTACAATAATGCATAGAGCAATACAATGCATCTTTAGCATGCAGCTTGTGTGCTTCAAGATTTATCAGTCACTAGAAGAGAATTATTAAAGCAGAACACTTTGTAGGCGTATGGTACATAGTCAAGCCACTATAGTCCACCTCACCCTTAACAGATGCTGCTGATCACTTGACCCCATCGTTAGCCTAGACTAAACTTTATGCTCAGGCAATAAATGCTTGCTTCAAGTTTTAAATTAGTGACAGCAAATCTAAATTCCTTCAGAATCGACATGCCTGTCCTTTGTCTACATTAGGTTATAATAAGAATGCACATATGCACATTAGTCAGGTCAGACCCATAACTTTGCATCACTCTACTGATGCAGAAGGCCTGTCTGCTGTGTGATGCCAGTGCCTGCATGTTAAAGAACCCCAAATGGTTAAAATTAACTAGGGAGCCCTGCACTATGGCATCTCCTTTAACCCATGTGCAGCTTCGGGATGACGAGCCATATCAGCCTGTTGAATGTAAAGCACTGTGTCACAACACACTTCAATGCACACTCCAGAAATGTTGTTGCCAGCCTCATCTATGGCATCCTCTGAGTATCAGGGCTTGAAATTTATATTGGCCACAAGATAGACGGAGCATCTCCTTATGAATAGCGATGGAGTGTTGCATGCATTTCGGTGAGCATGTATCACGCATACCAATAGCCTAAACAATGAACAATGCATTTAATGTAGCATTGCACTGTACTGAAAGCATCGTACCTGCACTGGAAGCATCTGCAGTGGAAACACTGGAGCCAAGTACGAATGTGCAGCCCAAACTGCCACCAAAGTTCTCTTGCATGTACTTAAAGCATTCCTCATTAACCTCTGTGCCGTCTTCAAGAAATACCTAAGGCAGAGAAGACAATATAGAATGTGAATTTTTAAAGCAAGGATCATTATAGTCTAGCAAGCTGGTTAAACACTCATCTCAAGGGAAGATACGAGGGGGTACCCAAAAGAAACCGGACTTATTTTTGTTTGAACTTATTTGTCCACATTTTAAGCACAGACCTTCAATCTCCTTCAATGTATTCCTCACTTGCAATGATACGCTTGTCGAATCTTTCATTCCATTTTTCAAAACATTGTTTAAATTCATCTTTTGTGATGGTTGACAGTGCCTCCGTCGTTTTCTTCTTCACCTCAGCAACATCAGCGAAACGCTTTCCATTCACCTGCCTTTTCATTCTACGAAACAAAGAAAGTAGCACGGGGCAAGGTCTGGATAGTATGAGGGTTGAGGAATAGGGGTCATGCCATTTTTGGCCCAAAATTGTCGTAGAGACAGGGCTGTGTGAGCAGGGGCATTGCCATGATGGAAAAACCAGTCAACCGACCGCCACAAATCTGGCCGCTTCCACCGCACACTGTTGCCTATTCTTTTCAAAACATCCAAGTAGAAAGCCTGGCTAACTTTCTGACCCTGCAGAACAAATTCTCAATGGACGACTCCTCTCACGTCGAAAAAACCAATCAGCATTGTTCTGAGGTTTGGTTTCACCTGACGAGCTTTCTTGAGGCGAGGTGAATTTGATGTTTTCCATTGGCATGCTTGTTGCTTTGATTCAGGATTCGATTCAGCAACACTTGAGTTTTCCCCATAGCATCGTCCTTGTACGTCTTAATATTTCAAGAGTTTCCATTCAACTTTTTCCGAGCAAAAATCAGAATTTCACCGGTGCACGCTGTTCACGAAAATCAGCCATTGCAAAAACGACATTCACACAAAACAGCCGTCACTCTAAAACTCTGCCTAAACTAGTCTGACCTCCTTCAACGACGGCACTCGGCTTACTGACTCTGGAATGTTCGTTGTATGCGCTCCTAGTGGCAAAACGCGGTACCGCAGAAGCTTTGGCGACCAAAAAATTTAGTCCGGTTTCTTTTGGGTACCCCCTCGTATAGGTCTTAAAAATGAAAATGTTTAATGCAATAATGAAATGAAATTAGATGTGGATATGTATTACTTCCTTCTCTTTTTAAAAATATAATTAGTTTCAGCATATCTCAATCAATACTCATATCGTGTAAAAATAAGTGAAGCCTAAATAGGTAATTTTTTATGGTTGTTCAATTTCCCTCAACAGTTCTTGGTTCCGATTGGAATGCAGCTATAGCCAAATATCTGCCATGCGAAGCTATGCTATTTATATTGTTAATGAGTACAACATCGCATAAAAATGATCAATTTTGTCAAAGCACCATAATTACGATATATTATTAGGTGACAGTATTGTTCACGAAATTTGATCTGTTCGACCGAGCTACAAAAAAATAGCATAGCTCCACGGTTCAGTTCTTTCTGAACTCAACAGTATAAGTTTAATTGAAATTGCACCATAAAAACATAATGAAAACTTCTGTAAGGGTATTGGCAAAAACATGAATTAGAGAAAACAGCATTTGAGGTGTGCACATGCTAACCATCTGAGGCCTCAGAAAATGGCACAGTGCAGATATTTGGGGAGAACTTCACGATAGTGAGTAATACCCAGATTAGGGAAGAGCCCCAGCTTTCAAACAAGAGCAAAATGGTGGCCATTGGATATGTGGTTTTACCATATTTTGCTCCGAAATCGCCATTTCAGTGTTTTGGAGGCATCAAATATATCTTTTTTAGTTTGGTAGCTGGAGGTCAAATTATCATGACAGCACAACGCACACAAAAAAAGGACGAGGAAGGAATACTCTGGCACAAGCACTGACTTTCGACAACGTTCACTGGAAAGCACGTCAAAATATATGCATTGCGGCCTGAAAAAACAACGAACAAAATGCCTTGTCACATTCACATTGGATGTGTTGAAAACAAAACAAAAATTGATTATGAAGCATTTAACAGCACGAACTCTTTCTTGGAAAGCGATACAGATGGTGCACTGACACAATGATTCTGGTTTTCTGAAATTTATGCGCCATCCATTACCTCAAGCACCACCTTTTCCCAGTGTCTGTTTGGCACAATGCAGCACATGAATTCTGGCACACAGCGTTCAGGATCTGGTAAATGATCGCAATTGCGACAGTGAATCATTGAATTCCCCCTCACAGCTTTGTTTACATAGTAAGGGTGCTCTTAACCTCTCACTGGCACACCTGCCAGTTTTACCGATGTAAACATAGCCACATTTCATAGGGATCGAGTGCACTATGCCTTCAGTGCATTCAATGAAGCAATTCTGATGGTTGAATGTGGTACCTTCATTGTCTTGCCGATCTTGGTTGACACACTTACACAGGTGCTGAAGCTTCTGAGGTGCAGAGAAAACAACATGAACGCCGACTCAACTGCCTATTTTTTAATTGGTGCGATAAATTGTGGATGTAGGTGACAGGCACAACCTTTCTTTTGAGAGTTACAGTCTTGACGGGGGCACAACATGCCTGTTTCAACTTGTGCTTAAGGCACTCTGCTACAGACACCAACAAAGGTTCTGAGTATCCAGCAGTAGACAAACGGCTAATAATATTTGCTGGGCAAAGCTGGGTGCCATGGCATGTACACAGGATTTCATCAAGGCATTTTAGAAGCAAAGTTTAGCAATCTCTCTTCACCAGCGTCGAGTGAGCAGGAGAAAACGGTTGTTTTCTCCGCACCTCAGAAGCTTCAGCACCAGTGTAAGCATGTCAGCCGAGATCAGCAAGGCAACGAAGGTTCTACAATCAACCATCAGAATCGCTTTGGAGATTGCACAGAAGGTATAGTGTACTCAATCCCCTTGAAAGGTGGATATGTTTACATTGGTCAAACTGGCAGGTATGCAGGTGAGGTTAAAAGAGCATGTGAACAAAGTTGTGAGGGGGAATTTAATAATTCGCTGCCGCAAATGCTATCATCTGCAAGATCCTGAACGCTGTTTGCCAGAATTCATGCACTGCATTGTGCTAGACAGACAGGGAAAAGTTGGTGCACGAGATAATAGAGGCCACAGAAACCACAATCACTGCAGTAGCACACCTTCTGTATTGCTCACTAAGAAAGAGTTTGTGCTGTTAAATGCTTCATAATTAATTTTTGTTTTGTTTTCAACACATCCAATGTGAATGTGACAAGGCATCCTTTTGTGCATTGTTTTTTAGGGCACAATGTATATATTTTGATGTGCTTTCCAATAAACGTTGTTGAAAGTCACCGCTCGTCTTGTCTGTGCTGTTTTGTCATGATGAATTACCAACAAGCCCGTCCACCCATCTTAGCAAAAGTCACATTAGGCCTTGAGACCTGGTAGGTAGGTACTTATAAGTATATTGAACCCGAATATACCATTTTTGAAAAATTGAAATTTTAGAATCTTTTTCAGCATTTCAATGCCAGCGTCTCCAGTTAAAGTATAGAAAGAGCAGATGAAAAAATTACGATGCTATTTGACAACTCCTGAAACTACCATTAAAACAAGTCATATGCCAATGCCAGAGACAAGCCTCTAAAGTGACCAAGAAGAGATGAAACAAGACTGAAACTAACCTACATAAGGGAAAAATTACAGAACAGCCTTACAATAAAATATGTCACACTGATGCATTGTTAATGTATAGCCTACACTTATAATAATAAAGCCTTCAAATCTTTCATGTCATTGTTACTTTTTTTTTGTAATACCCTGCATTTTAACCCCTGCCTGAAACACACTATCAGCTGTTGCTATGGGCTCCAGTATTTTCTAAAACCACTTTCCCAGTGCGATAGCAATGTTCTTAAAGCCTATCAATTGCATATCTTCACAAGTTTGGGTGCAGTATTTTATATAGCACAAAATATAGAGAGGGAATTACTATACGTAATCAATCCCATGTCCCAGAAACAGGTTGCGTGCCAAGCAGATCAGGAGTTCTGTAGGCAACAGGCTAAAGGAATGCCCCATGAACTTGCTCCAGGGGCATATTGGAACTCACTAATGCATTAGAAGGCACATCCCAAGACTGACGAGAGAGAGAGTAAACATTATTTTCCTGAGACTCAACAGGGAAGCAAGCTAGACCATTAATTTAAATATACTCAATGCAGATTAGCTCACATTCTAGTTTAAAAACTTGCTTCAAGCTGATCTACAGAAGTGGAAAAAATGATGTGCATCAAAATTTAATATGGCTACCTTGGCATCTCAGCAGGTCAAGATCTTTTGGTTCTGGTACATAACACCTAATGCAACGAAATTTCCAGGAAGGTCATTAAAAACCACCCACATGTGAACTGAGACAATGCTTACTCTCAGTAATTTTAACTTGAATGCGACTGAAATCATGTTTAAACTAAGCAGAACCTTCTATACACACTTCATGCTGAGGGAAGAAAATATATCAGTTCAGATAACCAAAAGACACATGAAACTGGCAGGCCCAGTGATAAGTGTCAGTGCACTGTCAGTAGTCCCATGCAAAATGAAACTTTATTAATGTAATCAAACAAGATATCCACAAAATCCATCTACATTTCTTACTGTGTTGCTTGCAATGCAAATTTCTGTTCTGGTTTGTTTGGCCACATTTTAGATGTGCAAATAACAAACATCGCACTTCATACGCTTTTTTCTCGCCTTTTATCTGCTATGATTTAAGCTGTATGCTTGAGCAAAAGTAGGCGAACTTGAACTTGCCTTGAGATTGCTGCTTGGGACGCCAGGGCATATGCCTTCCTTTGTGGCCTTCTCTTTCATAGCTTCAAAGCTCTCAACTGGCACAAGTTTCTTAATTTTGTGATCTTGGCTCCAGACTTTAACTAACATCTGCCAAACAAAAGAACAATATGATGTTATACCTGCAGAACCATAAATGTCTTAAACATGGTGGTGTGTGCTTTGTGCATAGGAAGAATTACACCACCAAGAATGTTCAGAAAGTGCTATCACAGAAGTTGCCACTGTACCCCATAACCAAAGCAGTCTTTTGCGTAGCATAATGCAGCCACTTCTGTATCGCCATCACCATCCCGACTGCTAACACTGCAGGGCAAAGGCCTCTCGCATATTTTTCCAATTAAATCTGCCCTGTGCCAATTTCGATAACTATATCCCCGCAACTTTACTAACCCAATTCACCAACCTAACTTTCTGTCGCCCCCTCCTATGCTTGCCTGCTCTTGGACTCCAGTCTTGGAAATGAGGTAGTAATTTTCAGTTATCACTTTCATTGGTCACAAGGAACATACATGTACAGGAGCAGACAGAAGTAAACAAAGCACACTGCACAAGAAAGAACGGCATGTCAGAGGGAGAGTATGTCTCTTGAAAGAAGAGAAAAGGTAGTTCACTTTTATCAATTTTGACAAGGCGCTCTTATCTCAGAAAGGAGTTAGCACAAATAGCGGGTGTTTGCATGGTGGATCAGAAATGATCGCAACACAGAAGGGGCGCTGCCAGCAAGAAGTTCCGGCTTAAGCTAGTTTGTTCATATTGGACCTGCAGAAACAATGCAAGAAATCGAGGACAAGCATCTGTCTCGTCGATGGTGCTTTCAATTATTCTTTATATTTTTGTGCTATTTCTACAAAGCTGACAGGAGGCTGTTACAACCTCGTTCTACCTCCGCAATGTTTACTTCAATCTCCTTGACACCGTAGGGAATGCAGATGCATTTATGTACACCAATCTTGAAGTTTCTAGCACACAGGGTCGTGCCCACACCTTGCTGGTCCATTTTACAAGAGAGCTTTCACAGCTATGAGCAAAAAAGCGAAAGTAGTTTGGAGAACCAAGATGGAAGTATGGAGAACATGGACGGAAGCAGCACTACAAGTTCTATGTTACCCACCCAAATGCCAAATCGTCCCTTCGAAAATATTTGGGAAACAATGCTGACCAGGAAATAGAGGACTGCACCCTCAACTACAGCACAATATGCATAGTGAATGTGTGCATAAAGCATCAAAAAGCACTTTCAAACCTGCCCATGAGAAGGTGTTATCAAGCACTTCAGCACCAATGTGATCCTCTTAACGTGGATAGAACTATTTCTTTCCCAGGTCAGGTATTGCTGCAAATTGTACAGGAGACCCAAATCAAACGAAAATCACAGCAAACCACTTTTGCCTTTGTTAGTTTTCATATGTTTTTGACTGCATTACGGCATTAGTTGTTTAGAAAAATGAGGATGTATAACTTGCGGCTGTGTAGAGCAGCTAGATAGTGTCACTTTCATGTCGGACATGATTATGGGAGGATTTTGCACATGGATGCAGAGAAATTACTCATAATTGCTAGTGAGTGACTGGCCACTTATTAAAAACAAGCATATTGTATCTTTTGCACCTCCTTCATCTTGGAATGATGGCTGCCTGTTATAAAGCCTCTTTTCAGTGGTTCTGAACTGCTGAGATGCATGTGCTGCGAGCCTTTCCTCTGTATAAATGCAGCCCAATCATGAGAAGTGACCTGTCGCACATACCTTGAAGAACCAGACCAGATGACAGAGGAGCGCAAACGGATCACCAGAGAGCCCAGGACACGATATGGGCTGTAGGCGTGTGTATCAAGAAGCTCACTTGGAGGCACAATGCAGAAGTGATTCGATTTCCTGTGGGAAAGCTTGTAGACTCGATAGTTTGGAAGAAATGCAGAGTCGACTTTTTCAACAAGAAAACAAGGAGTGGCATCTGTTCCAGCGAAGATCATTTTGATCTCACCAAACGATGGCTCAAAGGCTTCTTTACCCAGGAGAATGTAGTTTCCAAGGTTATAGCTCATGCCTTGGACTGTGACCATCGGGGCACACTTAAGACCCGAAATGTCTTGGAGAAATTTTTGCAGAGCATCGCGCTGAGGCTGGTCTATGTCCTTTAGTTCACAAAGCGGGGTCAACTCTTTGTAGTACACAGGTGGGTCAAAGAGGCCCGCACTGAGCAGATATGTTTGGAGAAGCTGGTGCTTTTCAGCCAGTGACTTTGTAAGGTTAATGTAGTTTCCAGCAGACCTTGCGCACCTTTTAAAGAACCGGTGCTTACTCTCAAATCTCAGTGTCCATGTCTTGATCAGAGGACCAAACTGTGTAATTAGATGCGGATAATGGACAAGGTAGTGATGCTTCGGCCGGAGCGGCACATCTGGAAACAGCTTTCTTCTCTCTTCTATGTAGTGCACAATAAGGAGAGAAAGCACAGACACCTGGCTAGCTGAAATGGTTGGTGCCATGACAAACTCGACAATTTCTTGAAGAGCTAAAAGAAGCTGCCACACTTCATCCATAGCATCAAGCACTTTGTCGCCCACAATCACAGGCAAGAGGAGAAGAAGAGTGTAGTTCTGCATTGCATTCTCACCCAGCGATTTTCCACTAGGAGGCACACAAGAGGGCTTGTTTTTGATGTCAAGAGAAGAGTACTTGAACTTTGACTGGATCATGATGTTTAAATGGCTGTATGAAAACCATTTCAGTTTTTTAACAAAATTACTGATCATAAGAGCCATGTCATAGTTCACAATACCTTCCAAAAGGTCATGACCAAGGCATGGTGGCAGCCCTGGCATACAGACATGAAAGTTTGCCAGTGCATTCAAGGGTGAGTTCTTTTTGACACCATTGTAGTGCTGCAAAGTTGGGTCTTCTTCAACCTTCTGCACAGCGAAGTTATAAGACTCAACTGTTCGCATGTTTCCGTCTAAACTACCTTTTTGAAATTCATCAAATGTGATGTCACAATAACGACAGATGTTTCCACCTCTTGAGAAATTCTCCAGAAAGCCTCCAATGAAATGACTACCAAGGTTGTCACCAGCAACAAAAGATAAGCCAACATCATAGTGGCAACCATTAATTGAAATTCCCTCACTTTCAAATGTCTTCAAATCATAAATGAGCCTCTGAAATACTGCTTCACTCCCAAAATGCTTGATATCTTTCTCGTGGCAAAGGAGAACAAGCTGTTGCTGATCTACCTGTGATCTCACGTAACTTGGAAGGTTCCCTAAGCTCAAGTACACAGCCAACATCTTGTGTGTTCCGCGACTAGGTCCCAAAGGATTTGTCACCTCAAAACCATCCTGATATAGAATGAGAGAAAGCTTTTTGCCACTGAAGCACTGTTTCTTAGCAAAAACTTCACCGTCAGTAAAGTCCGCATACACACCATCTTCACGAGGCTTTGGAATAGATGTGAGACAACTGGCTACCTCCACATTAGCAAGGAGTGAATGAATTGTTTGTGTAATTGGCACATAATGATAGTGCCTCTCCTCATTGGCGGCATTCATGCCCAAGCTCAGTGGAACTGGCACTACATGGGGCAAATTTTCACAGTAGAATTTTGACCTGCAATGAATTGATCGCAGCATGCCTGTGTTTGAGAGAGCAGAATGGAAGAGGTCCTTCTGGAAGGTTTGGGAAATTATTTGTTGTTGCTCTTCATCATTTCTTGCGGACTGCATGTTTACAATCAGTGTCTTCTGTAGTTGTTGTTGAGACATATCATGAAGTCTCCATAGGTCTTGGACAATTTCTTGGATCACTGCATTGGGAACGAGATGTTTTGCCTCGAGCTTCAGCAAAAATAGTGCAAAACTTTTGAGAAAGCTAGGTTCATTATCAAATGCATCATCTTCATCATCACTGTTCTCATTTTCTTCTAAGCATGAGCTCTGGACGCTATGGCCTTCTAATGGTTGCACAGGGCTGGTGCATGCAATTTCCTCTTGTTCACTGTTTCCAGCACCTGAATCACTATAATCTTCAGCAGCAGCATCTGTCGCATGCTTTTTCTTAGCATGATACAAACAGAGATGATTTTTGAATGAGCCGAGCGTAGTGAGCCGACTGGAGCAGCCATAATAAGGGCACTTTACTGCTTCTTTGCGCCTCAAGTGGTCCCGGGTGTGTTCCAATAAGGCACTGTGATTGCACAGAACCAAAGAGCAGCCAAGCTGTGCGCATGGACTCGGACATGGAGGTATGACATGCTTGTTTACAGGCCTATGGCATCTGTTAACATGGCTTCGTAAAGCCGCAAAGCTTTGAAATGTTGCTGCACACTGGTGAATGCCACAAGATGCACGCCTTCTCACTCCCTCATGCAGCAAAGTGTGCTTGAAGAAGGCCTCTTGAGAATGAAATCTTTTATCGCAAACCATGCACTTGTGCCGCATCTGACAAAAAAAAAAAACAGTGTCATCTGTGCATGCTCACTAATTGTAAGGAATATTTGAAATTCATCAACCAAATGGCTATATAGCAAGGACAAAGCATTGCCTTTGCAAAAACAAAAAAGAAATCCTCAATAGGAGAGCATCTTATGCATTATTCAAAATATAGCTAGCAACCAAACCAGAACTAGCCTGCCCACTGCCTGCCTGCAGATGGCTCAGGATTCGAACTCTGCCAAACAGTCCACATGCTCAATTTGCTTGAAATGTGGGTCATTCCATGCCAAGTGCACCAATGTTTGTGCTCAACCCGCTTTGATTTCATTCAAAAAATTTGTGACATTTTGCTGACCCATCAAAAGCAATCTCCCTTAATATCTAGCTGGAAAAAAAGGTGTGTGTGTTCTTTTTAAGCAATGTTATTGCCTCAGGGCATATAAAGGGGGTACGTTTTCGGGGTTCTGCTACATGCTAAAATAAACTAGAAAAATAAAATAAAATAAAATGAAAAAGAAAAATGATAGGTGTAACGTTAAGAGTTTGGACTGGGTGAGAGAACAAATGCGCATTAATGATATCCTAGTTGAAATGAAGCGGAAAGAAGTGGGCTTGGGCAGGGCATGTAATGCGAAGGCAAGATAACCGCTGGTCCTTGAAGGTAACGGAGTGTATTCCAAGAGAAGGCAAATGTAGCAGGGGACGACAGAAAATTAGGTGGGCGGATGAGATTAAGAAATTTGCAGGAATACAGTGGCCGCAACTGGTGAAGGACGAGGTTAATGGGAGAGACATGGGAGAGGCCTTTGCCCTGCAGTGGGCGTAGTCAGGCTGGTGATGATGAATAAATGAGTAACACAAAAGTGGCAACCCTTATTCATTAATTTTAATTAATGGGATAGACCAGATTAAACTATTTGGTTCAAATCTGCATTAGCTATTGAAATTTATTTATTTATTTCAAGTTCCCAGGGGCTCATGCAGAAGCAATGAGGGGGGGTGAGCAGTTGCAAAGTGATACACAAGAACAATGCTGAACAGGTTTTTCCAGTAATCATGAACGTGTGTAGATTAAAATATTGCAACATCATATTATACAGGATTAAGAGGCAAAGGAAATAGACATTACACCTTGCTATAAAAAAATATGCAATGTACAATGAAGATACTAGGGTGAGAAACAAAACAATACAAGCCATGGTAACACAAGGTTAAAGTTGTTTAGAAATAGGCGCAACAGCAGCAACCAATGACTATGCAATTGGCAAGAGCGATGCCTAAATGGTAGGGGTGTGCGAATAGTGGTTTTTTGATTCGAAGCGAATAGTTCGAATAGTACTTCTGGCACTAAAAAAAGGCTGAATGACAGTAGGCATTTCCAAAACCATTTATTTTCCTAACACACGGTGCCATTACATACTGCACTGAGGCTTTATTTAAAACCATGCTTCAAAATTTTAAGAGAGCACCTAAAGTGAGTTAAGAACAATTTTTACCAGTTTGGTAAAAAAGTTATAACACATAAAGATACCGCCTGCTTTCTAATAAGAAATTAGAGATACAATACAAAAATGACAGTATAACAGAACGGTGCCAGTAGTACAACCAATAACTGAAACCATAGGAATAACTGCACTACACTGCAGCAAGAGCACTGAGAACAATAATGAAAAAAAAAAGGACGTTCTGCACTACCGGTGACCAGTGGTCGAAAGGGTCGAATATCCAACACTGAGCTAGGCAATCACGTTCGGTGCACCGACTTGCCACTTGCGCTGCTTAATTGCGTTTCGATAGTTTAGGATCCTCACTTCTTGGCTTGGATTGCGCCTTCTTTTCGGTTACGCCGATGGGACTGCTGCGTCCAAAGATGCAAAAATGCAACAAAGGCTGACCGGACCTCCTAGCAGCACTGGCAGCATCGCACCATCGCGTATCCAAAGCTCCCACAGCACCGATAGGTTGGCCGTACTGTCGGGGACAGAGCGTTCAGGACGCGCCGCCCATGGCTCAAATGCATCGCCATCACCTTGCGGCCGGAGATTGGCGCGTCTATTTCGCTATCCGAGGGGTGCTTGTATGGAAACGTCGGCTCTGCTCTGTCTCCCTCGGGTTTAGTGCGGCAAACTGGCGCTCTTCCCGGCCTATGCCGTCACTCTGACAAGGGGTGTGGCACGATGCACTTTTTTTTTTTTTTTGCATTTCACTAGCAGCTCGCGGCTGCTGCTTGCCGGAGCTTTGCTTCGCTTATCAAGCTGAAGGATCGGAACACCGTCTTTATCTTGGCTGCGTGCCTATCTTCGCATCTGTCCTATCGGATAATCTTTTCCGCAGCTCTATTGGAAAAAAAAAAGAGGGGGGGGGGGGGGTGAACGCGGCCAAGCGATGCCCGCGTTCGAATACTTGCGGCGTCCGAGCTCATCGATAGCGTCACCGCCAGCCAGAGTATATGAAGGGTTCGCTGACAATAAACTGAGGTTTCTTGTTTTGAAGCTTAGGCGACTGTCGGCTGTGTTCTTCCTTCACTGCGTCTGCCTCGACACGGTGGCAGCGACGCGGCTTATGGCAAGTGCGGAGGTTCGAAGACGGCCAGAACGCAAGATCTTTCGCAAGAGCGCGTCGCCCTCACTTTTCTTTCGTTTGTCGCTGGGTTCGGACCCCGGCCTGATCGTGATTTGCGTATTGATTGACCCCCGAGCGTTGAAAGCGCAATAAAAAAAAGCCATCTATGCGGCAATACTCGTAACCCAAACCACATAAAGCAAGCGGGCAAGCGTCCCCGTAACACTACTCGCGCGAGACGAATACTTCGAAATTTCGAATAACGAGAATCCGGTTCGAAGCGAATATCGAATACCGTGCTATTCGATCGAATATTCGAAATTATCAAATATTCGCACACCCCTAATAAATGGTATCAAGTACAATAAAAATAACGCTTAAATATGAAAAATATAGTCTCAGTGAATTAATTCAGTGCTACTGGCGAGAATATTTGCATTCATTTTGCTCGGAGGCAGGAGTGCTTCTCTTAATTATGCATTAATTAATCACTGAAATAATGAATTCGCTTCAGCTATTTGATGCTCTTAATGACATGTTCATATTGTTACCATATATTCTTAACATCCTGTAACAATATGTTCAATTTGCTGAGATTCACTAGTCAATTCGTTTCACTTTTGTGGATGGATCCACGAAATTAAGCAGACAAAACAAAAATGCGCAGATGCAGTCGTATAGCTGCCTCATCTGTCGAAGACTAGATAGGGAGCAGATTACCTCCCGGGCGCAAAGAAAAACAAAACCATGACGACAATATATGTCTACAAACTGCCCATCACCTTATCAGTTCAATGCCGCGAATCGAAACCACGTGCGCCCGCGCCTCGCATGTAGTACAGGCGCGGCCATAAGCACGCTATTGCGTTCGAAGTGCAATCACGCTTTCTCCATTGGTAATGAAGAAGCGTTGTTTGTCTACAAGAAAGCCCACCAACCTCCGCTACCGGCATGCGCGCACCACTGCTGGAAATTTCAATTAGGTGACGCGTGAAAAATATTCGAAGACAGTTGCGTGCTCCGTTTGCTTTTGTCCGCGCCTGTACGGTAAACAGCCTTGATATTCCGAGCTGGCCATGTTACCGATACGCCGACGCGAGGACGTTTCGGCGCACGTTTTTTTTTTCTTTTCTTTTCACTTCACCCCACAATATTATAGCTCGTTCGTCGGGTTTCTTATAGTTTTCGCCGCAGCCAATGCGTACAGTGAGTTTCCCGCCAAAACTGAAAGTGCCGTCTCGATAATGACACCGCTCAATAAGATATGAATGTATACATACCTTGAAAACGAGCGGCACCTCCGTCGTCCGGCCAAGAGATGCTGCGTTGCTTGGCACACAGTTGCAGTGCGCTTGTATTTGCAATCGCCTCCAGATCAAGACCTACTGAACTCTCCGACAATGCTCTTCGCGCCCTACTACGTATGAGCAGCCGCGTTATGTGGCACTCCGCGCTGCGTACAGCGGCTCCAAGGGTGGTATTACTCCGCAAGACAATAATGTCCCCAATAATATAAAGCGCCATTTCCGTTTGCGCTCAGCCTGCATGTGTGTGACGCTTCTAATAAGCGTGCAGTCGCTCTGCGTAGCGCGGAACATAATAGCACGCAGATAACAAGGCTTTTTCGCTTTAGTTGCGCATTTCTAAACTGCGGAGCAGTTCCCGTTTCGAAACAAGAACTATACTTTGGTGATCGTGCCGGCGTGCGGGGCGAGATCCGTTCAGCTTTTCCCGTAGATTTACAGAATTTTCTAACAGTGCGGATGAGATAAAGAGGTTTGCGCGGATACGGTGGCCGCAACTGGCAAAGGACAGGGTTAATTGGAGAGACATGGGAGAGGCCTTTGCCCTGCAATGGGAGTAGTCACAGTGGTGATGGTGATCAGTTCATATCTCTTCGTTTTTGTTTGCCTAGAACTTAACAAGTGTTAAGTGAACAAGCGTACTTAAAGAGCACCTGATCGGGCAGTTCAGTGAAAGAAAACGCGACTTGCATTGGTAGTTTGATCCACACCGACCAATGCCAAACTGTTCATGCGAGGCGCCGCTGTGAACCGCTATATTAGTGTTTTTCCTTTTTTCTACGCTGCGCAAAACAAGAATTCAGACTGCGGCAGTGCATGTTCCTTTTGGCACTACTAAACTGGAGGTAAATAGACGATCACTTCATTTGGAAACGTTTGCAGTTTGCCGGGGTGAACACTTCTGGATATGATTGCAGGAACGTCTACTCATTAGCAAAATAAATTGAGACGTGCGTGAAGAGGGCGACTTTCCCATATTTGCTCTGCATTTTGCTGCTGTAGCCCGTACGAAGGTCCACACCGTTTTTCGCAGCTCGCAACGTCCAATCGCGCTGGGTTCCGACTGCGGCATTTTCAGACACCCTCTAACACATGCGCTCACAGTCGCTCGCAAGGATTGACCCTGACTAAGCCGCAGTGCAAAGAGCGATCTTTGTTAATTTTGAAGCGCTTTAAACGAGTGTAGTGTAGAAAATGAGCCCATGAAACAGTGAAACTGGAAAGCGCTCTCAGACGCGACCGTCGAGCCAAAAGCAAACATCTTGAACTAACCGGTAAACTGGAGGCATTTCCATACGATACGACGCTGCACTAAAGCGGCGCGCTTGCAGAACGGAGGCGCCGCTCCGCTGACCCGCTAGCGTGTGAGCGTACTGCGCATGGGCACTTGAGCGTCCGCCCCGCTCAGCTGGGTAGCGGGCCGCAAAACCGGTCAGCTCAGCTAAAAGTGTCTAATGAAGAGCCAACTGGGAAGCATTAACGACGTGGCTCATAGCGTCCAGAAAGTTTTCGGTCAGGAACAGGCTGGAAAAATCGCTGAAGCGCCTTTGTGATAGCTCTTACGGTTTTCGTTCTTTTTCTCGGCGGCAGCAACTTTACAGTATGCAGTTTCTTCGTGCAACGTTAATACACTTGCGCATCATGAAATAACCTAAATATTCTAATATATGGCAAACATAGTCACCCTTCAAATCCTCGCTGCCGCACGCGCTGCGGAAACCGGCCACCATATCGCTGTTTCAGGAAAGGCCACGTGAGGTCGGCAGAATCGCTGGAACGATCGCGCCGTGTTTCTCAGAGCAATAGCTGCCCCGTCAAGATGTGGACGGTGCGACTGAGTGGTGTTCCAGAGCAAGTCAACCACGGTGCCGTTTCCATCAACGGCAAGGTATACTCGTTCGGCTCCTTTCACGAGGACGGGCCTCACCCCTTAAGGAACCTCGTCGTCGTGTCCATCTTCGACCCTGCAACGTCGCGGTGGGATATTGTGCTAACACATTCACCGTCCAATGGCCAGCCGAATAACATATGCCGTCGCACCGTTGTCGCCTACGGTCACTGCGCGTACCTTTGGGTCTTACGGAACATCTGGGAGTTGGACAGCGTCCTTTACCGTTTCGACACCAACACCATGTCATGGAGCTGCCCTCAAGTGAACGGTGAGGCGCCGACACCGCATTACGGCGCCTCAGCTTGCATGGTCGGTCATCGCATGTATATTTTTGGTAACCCACATGATTCCCAAGACGTCAGCGCGCTTGACCTGGATACCATGAAGTGGCATCGCGTCCCCACCAGCGGAGAGGTCCCTCCTCCGCGATCCTTCCACACGGCCTCTGCAATCGGGACGCGCATGTACGTGTGGGGTGGCGGCTTAGCTTCGACTTTTCGCGCAGGTCGCTTTGAAAACGTCAACTCATTATTCTACCTGGAAACAACCACCTCGACCTGGGTGCGCCCACACGTACAGGGCGTTCCCCCCGTGGCTCGGTACGGGCATTCCGCCTTTGTCTACAGGGCGAGCTGTACATCTTTGGTGGGTTCAACCAACTTCGGGACACTTACTGTGCAGACATGCACAAGTACGACCCTGAGACATCGTGCTGGAGTGAGGTGAGGCCGCGGGGCTTAGGCCCGTCTGCCAGGTGGTTTCCAGGCTGCTGCATTACTGGCGAAAGAGTGTTTTTGTTTGGCGGTTATGGTCCGGTACAGGACCCGGAGGAAGGAGAGGAGGAGGAGGAGGAAGCGGCTCTGACCGATCTTCACGTGTTGCACTTGGAACCGACACTAGTGAACTTGTGCCTGCTTGCGGTCGTCGATGCACGACTGGATGTAAGCGAGATCCCACTCATTAGAAATCAGATCAACGCTATGCTGTCACCATGATGGAAGTCACAGGCAGATGATGCACCTGAAGCAAACGGAGCGCCTGCGACGAAACTGTATGTCTAGTTGATGATAAATGAGTTTTGTGCATGTATAAACACCTCTATTTTAAAAGTACTTTTAGATTCAGCCTCTTTTCTGTCACACACAGTAGTTTATAATGATAGAGCAGTTAAGCAGTACTTTTTGTAACAGGGCGAAATATTTGTCGGAAGAAATATTTACTCCTGTATATCGATTTCACTCCATCCTGGCTGGTTCTTCTACTGATTCAGAATAAAATTATTTCGCTTCAGTCCCGTGCTCGACTCTAGCTGCATGTAGAACATACGAGACATCTTTTTCAAGGAAGACAACAGAGCGACTCCCCCGATTAGACAGTAATCCTGCATTTGAGCTGGGCGCCAGGATAGATGCGTCTACATCTACAATGCATCGAAAAGCGACCCAGTCTTCGCCTGTTCCTGCATTGCTGTCCACAAGTTGATCCCATAGAATATAATGGGTCGCAATGCTGACGACTATATATTTTTGGCTCGTATCTATAGATTCCTGATAACATCTGTCAAAGCACCAACGGCTATCCATGTATTAACTTTTCCCCGTATTACTCGTGATAGCCTGTGCATCAGATCGTACTGGAGGTAGCCAACAGCATCTTGGCGGGACCAAGAAATTTGCTTTGATATCTAGGGCGTCGTATCTATACGGATGTGGCGGTGGCACAGGCGCACATGGCAATATCAGTTAGATTCGGAACGAACCATCACACTACCCCCGATAAAATTGGCGCTACACTTAACGAGTAACGTCATGTGGTCGTCTTCTAGGCCTTGCCCACTTCAGGAAATGTATGCGGCAGAGAACCACGCTAAAGGACGCTGCGGACGGCATTGAACAGCGCCTTCTCTGAGCGGCTCTACACATTTTATCGGGAAGGACGACTAACTTTCGTGCTAGTCGTAAATGTCTTGCTTTGTGCGCGTTATTTCGTTAGAGAAACTGCAGCTCGTGTTCGCTGCTTTCCATAAAACAGTGCAAAAGCGCGCTATTTTTGCTCAACCCATTCTTTTTATCGAGATGAAATAACCACGCGGTGTCTCAAATAAAAACTCAAATTAAAAGCTGTCTTCAAACGCAACTGCGGCAAAAATGCGCTTCAGGTTTGCTTCGTCTCACCGTACTGTACTCTCTCAGCTCGTTCTCATACTTATTTCTTTTCTCTTTCCGCAGCTTTTCAGCGGATTTAGGGCCACGGTTCTGACTCCATGGTCGCGGGTCGAATCTTCACCCATTTTGATTGAAGCAAATTATGAAAACCCGTTTCGCATTGTATGTGTTCGCTAATGGAGCCCAGGTGCATAAAAAATATGGGTTAGCATGGGCGTAGGGCTGGTGCGTTCAGTACGATAACACGGCCTTGCACTGCCGTGCTTAACCAGGCGCTACGCCTGTACAGTCGTAGTTAACACTGATATCGTATTTATTATGGCAAATACATTTAATCACGCTTAACCGTGAGCCTTTCAATACAGTACAGTCCACACCTTACGTACAGCCTCGGTGTGCTAAATATGCAAAAACCTACCACTCCAAAGCTTCGATGCGCTTCAGTGGGGCACGTACCGCTATTGAGCAGCCGTGCCCGAGTCTAGAAAGTCCGTAGTATATAATGCGGTGATTGACTGCAAGTGCGTGAGTACGACCACAAGGCACGTTCTTACGTAGAAATGCGTCAGCCGTAGTCGACTTCACAGTTGTCATCATGATCATCATCAGCCTGGCTACGCACATTGCAGGGCAAAGACTTCTCCCATATCTCTCCAATCAAGACAGCCCAGAGCGATGTCTCCGCAAACTTCTTAATCTTATCCGCCCAACTACTTTTCTGGCGCCCCCCCCCTCCCCCCCCCCCCCCCCCCCCGCTACGCTTACCATGAACTCAACCGATTCGCAGTTGTGCGTGCTCGCAATTTACACGTCGTAAGCTTAGTAAGCGCACACATTTTGGAGGCTCTCCGGCGTGCTCCCTCCTGTTGTGGCAGGTTGTGAACCACTCCTATTAATTTTTATTCGATACCGCAGCGCTCTGCATTACTGCACTGACACTTCACCTGCTGTAAATGACTGTGGCCACCTGCGTAGATTTAGGTGATAACACAGATAAACTAAACGCGAGTGTCATTTGTTGATCGCCCAAGAAGTCAGTCACTTCCTCGTCTTTAGGGAGCCGTGACGCCGGGTCATTCATCACTAAACTGACCACCGCTGGAAATCACTGGCTCTTCGCGCAGCCGTATCTTCACGCATTCTCGCGCCCGCGAAGAGACGGACGCAAGATGCGCCAGCAGCATGCGAACATAGAAAGTGCGTCCAGCTAACGAACGTGGTCAGTCATAGCGCCGCGGCGTCATCGTGCCCGATCGAAGCCTCAGAATGCTAGTCGAAGGAAAGGGGACCGCCCGTGGCACAGCTATCAGTGTTTCTAGGCGCACTGAAATTCCTGCTCGAGTTCCTTATGTGGAGGCCTGATATTAGTGTTATTTCTTGAAGAATCAACATTGGGAGGACGATTAGAATTTACTTGCTTCTGAACCTTCTCGAATATCCTCAAGCAGTTATTTGCCTTCTTAAAAATTACTGAGACTTTTCTAATGTTTTCTTCCTTGAGAATACAGGCACGAGTCTCATATAACACCCGTGTGCTCTGAGAGCAAGTAAATTTAAATGGCGTTAGGCAACGGCGAAGCGTATATTTATCTTTGCGCGCATAGGAAACTAAACCATACCTTGTGCAACCCCGCAAGTTAGTCGTCGTGACATCAGAAGGCCCGGGAAGGAATAAGTTGCAACTTCGCCACATCAAACTGCTCTTTTGCCTTGGTCCCGATGTACGTGCTTGTTAGGAATTTCTGTTAAGCTTGCGTCTTATGTGTAAGCAGGCAAGAAAAGGTAAATCAGGAGTGTGTTATGTAAGGCATTGCAACCAAGGGGGTGGAACTTCCTCTATGACCCAGCAGCTACGAATTACTGACGCTACGCCAATCCTCTTTCACTTGCGTTCATCGCCGTTGGAGGCCGAAATCTGGCAACGGACGCCCGAAACACGTAGGCGGGGTAGTTGCTGGCAAGGCATCTGCTTTAGGCACGGAGATGTAAAAATCGGGCCTGCTAAGGGAGGTCGCCGCATGTATAGTTGACCGCCTGCTCGGCGCGTGGCCGTGCGCCGCGCTTTACATGGGTTTTTCTGCGCCGTTTTTTCGCTGCTTTGGCATGGTAAAATTGGATGCGCTGCTAGTCGACCATAGTAACGGGGCCTCTGGCCTAATGTACGAAGAACAGAGAACATATTCCTCCATGGTTTTATTGGCACGTATGATCCTTGTCGGTACATTCAGTATGAAAGAGATATTTCTCAAAATACACTATGTCTCGGTTACAGCATTCCACACAATACAGATATTCCGTGTCCACAGACCAGAGCTGTTAAGTTTATCGCAAACGGCGCACCTGACACTCTAAGTACATAAGTTTGGGCATCATTCATGCAGTACATCTGCAGTCATTTCGCGCATACTGTTCACTCAATTGAGAAGGATCATCTGTGCACAGTGAGTTCACGCAATTTAATGCATGGACGATGTACCTTGCAATCGTATATTATTGGAAAAGATTGTTAGTACTTCCGTAAACACGTGAAAGAAAACCACTATTCCGCTAAGGCCTTCAGTGTCCAGCTAATATATGCATCACTGTCAAAAAATGCGGCGCATTTATGAAAAAAAAAACAGAGCCGTGCGAAAACGATCTCGACAGCGCGCGCAGTTAGAACAGGGGGGAAGGAAACCGTAAGGGATCGGTAGTGCGTGCGGGGTGATTAGTACCGCTAATTCTTTCTCAGCGGCCCGCCGCTGCCGTCTTCAATGCCCCCCTCCCGGCGGGAGGGGGCGGCTCGGTGCGCTTGACCTTTGTGTCACCTTTCTCGGAACGATCCGACTGCGCACGAAGGCGCCGGGCCAGGCGGGTGTCCATCGCCCTTTGGGGTCGATTCGCACCGGCTATTCAGGGAGCGGTGAGAGCCGCCGCCCGCCGCCCGCTGATCGGCCCCTTGTCTTGGCGCACACCAGGTATGGGACACAAACTCGCGACGAAAGTCTGGTTCGAAAAGTTGCAGGCCTTCTGAAGTTTAAGCACTGCCGGACGGAACGGTGTCAGGGCGCTTTTGACGAGAGGCGGGGGGGGGGGGGGGGGCAATAAAAATGACGGACAGCTGGCGACAGCGCGGCCAGCCGGGAACAGCGAAGGCCTGAGTTTGGTGGCCCGACTGACCGGGTGTCGGTGAGGCGCCGGATAGCTAACAACCTTGGGAAAGCTAAGTAGCCTTGGATAGCGCGTCCAAGCTCGCAGTGACAGTTACAGCGGTAACTGCCCGTTTAAGCTCGATAATCCCTAATTCCGGCACGACGCCAAAGTCGATGGTCATCGGAGGAAACCGATCTCACGTGGTGGCACCACTGTGTGTTTGCATTTGGTTTTTCTCTTATCTTTGTGAAAGAAAGGTTGTTTCTCCTGGCACGTGCTGGCACGACTTTGTGTTTGTGTTTGTTTTTACTTTTATTTTCCGGTGGAGAGGGTGATCTGACCTACGGAAGCTGAAGGGCCGGACATGCCCTTGATGAACCAATCATGTTAGCACCGCAGCATGATTGGATGCTACCGAATTTGGGCCGGGCATTTAGGTCTTTAAAACCGTCTCCGGAGCCGGAAAAAGGGTTCAGAGCTGTGGTCAGGTGTTATGCATCTTCGGCTATGCCGAGTAGGGGCCTCATCTAGTGTTAGCCAGTTTCGCCTTTTGTTGTTTTCTCTTTCTGCCGTTTGTCTCCAGTGCCTAAACTTGTATGGGATGCAAATTTCTGTACATAAACTTCAAGTACTCCCTTTATCCGTGTATCCCAACTCATCGCAAGACCGTCTCTGACGCGGCACCCCTGGTGCGAGGAAAAGCTTCAGTCTTCCTGTTAAACAAACCGTCTCTGACGGGGCACCCCTGGTGCAAGGAAGGAGGAGAACCTGAAATTTACTGGCGCAGTCGACAGGATCCTGCGGCCATCGGAAGACGGCGCAGTAAGAAGACTGAAGGCAGGGAAAAAGGCGACGACCAGGCAACATATCAGTGTTCGAGAAAAAACTCGAGAAAAGTCGAGCGACGCTTGAGTGCATTCAGCCAGGGGAAGCAACACGTCGAGACGGAAACTGGACGGTCCACCTGCGAGTCGAAGCAAGTGACTTCAGCGTCCACAGGACCAGCGGCGTGCACCAGCTCATCGCAGCGTGCGGTGAAAGTGATGGTGGACTCCGACACCAAAGAGCTGGCAATGCGGATCGACGCATCGAAACTGTGAGTTTCCTTCGTCGCATTGTTCACGTCCCTGTTCATGTGTTCAGCCGGTAGGACAGCTGACAGGTACAGAAGGCGGTATGGAGGGTTATCGGTGCTGACCCACACTCGATGTGAGGTACCAGGTGGAATTAGCAAAGGCACGCTTAGCGTACCTTCAGGTCAAACTTGGAAAAGTAAATGGTGGAAAGGCGCCACTATGCGAGGAAAAACCTCCGGATTTGAAGGTGTTAGAAGCAAAGCGCCAGTAGCTGGAGCTCGAGCTGGCTAAGCTCAAGGAGGCTAGGAGAGCTAGTGAACTAGCCAGGGAGAACTGCTCCGAGTCCAGAGAGGAGAGGATACCTGTGCTGGAAGGCAAAGGCTTGTGCTCGTCAAGCTCAGGTCAAGGAAACAGCAGCTAGGTGGCTGTAAACAAGCAGCTGGCATGCGTGGACGCCTCTTCGTTAGGAAAGGTCACAAAAGGTTCATGAAGGGAAAACGGGATTCCTGAAGGGCGCGAAGGTATCACAGTTTTTCCGCTACCACGGGCGGCTAGCAACAAAAAGGAGCAGCCAAATTCTTATGATCCGGGGGCAGTCGAGACCAAGTTGCCCGGTAACAAGCAGGACAGCGATATAATTCCCGCAGGCTCTATGAATGAGATTGTGACCTCCGACACGGAACTAGTGTCAGGAGGAAATCTAACGTGCCGCAATGGCAGACGGCGTCGGGCAAATGGCAGGAAGTGCCTCGTAGCGTAAGTGCTGGTAGGAGCCTTCCATCCGAGGCAGAGAACGGAGGTGGGCCTGTTGAGCCGACAGGGCAGAGCGCCGCGCAGTTGTAGACGGCACCCGATGTGTGTCTGATCAGCTCATTTGAGGACCGGGAAATGCGTGGCGACTTGCCACAAGGCAAATTCGGGTCAAATGACTTCGAAGGAGCTCATGCAGCCCCAAAGTTAGGTGATGCCACGAGACCGACAAGCGCCTATAAGGCAGGGAGCGGAAATTTCAATGCTTGCCCGTGCAGGAACGGGGCAAATGGCTCCAAGCGAGGTGAAGTACTAGAACGCAGGGGCGTGGCTTTCACACTGAAAGTCGGGGCGAGGAACAGTACGTTCCGTGCTACAGGTCGCAAAATCAAGTGTAGCAAAACTGACCGTACTCGTATGGTTGGACGGGGCAGGGGCTATGTTCCTTACGCTGTACGCAGTTCGTACTGGCGCGCCAGAGAGAGCGTGCCCTCAAGTGTGCCGCGTAGTCAGAGATTTGCACCTATCGATGACCAGGACGTTTTTGAAACTGGAGGGCTGGACATGCCCTTGAATAACCAATCATGTTAGTAGCGCAACATGATTGGATGCTACCGAATGTGGGCCGGGCCTTTAGGTCTTTAAAACTGGGCTTCGGAGCCGGAAAAAGGGTTCTGAGCTAAGGTCAGGTGCTATGCATCTTCCTCTATGCCGAGTAGAGGGCTCCCCTAGTGTTAGCCAGTTCCGCCTATTGTTGTTTTCTCTTCCTGCCGTTTAATTTGTCTCCAGTGCCTAAACTTGCATGGGATGTAAATTTCTGTACATAAACTTCAAGAACTCCCTTTATCCCTGTATCGTAACTCATACCAAGACCGTCTCTGACGGGGCACCCCTGGTGCGAAGAAAAGCTTCAGTCTTCTAGTTAAACAAACCTTCTCTGGGGGGGGGGGGGGGGGGGGGCTGGCGCAAGGAAGGAGGAGAACCTGAAATTTACTGAAACTTCGGAGAACGCCTAGCCTTGTGTGTATTGCTTCCCTCTACACCATCACTCGCCAGCGCGGCGCCAAGGAATTACGTGAGCGCATTTCGTCGATTTTTCCAGAATGTCGGAGTGGTTTCTGCTCAATGATGACGGAGAGGGCGCAGCCTTGAGAGTGCTAAATGACGCCCTATCCCCCTTCACTCGCGCCCCGATGGCTGCGGCACACAAGAATGATCTCGAAGCGAGTCTTCGCGCCTGACCATTGGGGACACCCGCCGGGCTCCAGAGAGGAAGGAAATTGCACAGATGATACTGTATGTGCGCTCCTGTCTTTTAGCGAAGAAAGAACAGGCGCGTAGCTTACCTATATATGAAGGTCGTTGATTGCTGTCTGTCAGCCCGAGCCACCATTTAATAAAGACTCATCTCCATGGACATGCCCCAGCCGCACGAGCGCAGCGCCTACGCGCCCAGTGCCGCGCTGCGACAAGCGTAGGAAAACATACGCAACTCGGTGGCCTGTCACCTCCTGTCGCTGGTACTCGCGCTCAATTCAGCTTAGCGTAGAAAACGGCGCGAAGGGCTGTGCCAGACGCCGAGAGAACGCGTTCTCTGATTGGTTACACCGACCGCAAACCAGCGAGCCACTTGCGGCGCCAGCGAGAGCGAGGGACAAATATCTGATATGGACAGATATTCGCTAAGAGCCATTGCCAGCTCGCGTCTGCGCCTGGCCCATGCGCAGACCAGCTACGGCGTGCGCTTTTACACCTAGGCGCTGCAATCTTGCGCCTCTGGTGAGCGCATGGAGATGCGCCTTTAAAAGCTTCAGAGAAGCACGCACGCTCGACTCCCGGGGCAACACCACTCGCCCAGGCGCGGTCCAAAGAGGCAGCGCGCGCCAGTCTACGGGACGCACCGTCGTGAACCTCTCTGTTCGTCGGACTGTCGCAGTGCTCGGTGAACAAATGTTGTTTGTTTGTTTGTCTCTCTTTTGTGTTCGTGCACTCTAGGTGCAACAATTCATTTTTGTAATATCTCTCGAGTGTAACTTTGCCCGAGTTGCGTTGTTTTGTCAATCACTTTTTATGGGCCCGTACGAGTCATTGTGAAATCCTCTGTATTATCTCTGTGCTCTATAAAGTATGTTTTGTTTGTGAACCTTTGGCTCCTACCCATCTCTGGCTTGCAGCCGGGGAAAGCTCGGCACCAAACGACCAAACCCCTCGTCACTCTGTAGCTGTTCTCTGGCTGAGACTGCTACGCTCTGCAGTGGCCATCCGTATTGTGACCGAGACCCCTACCCCCACACGCTCTCAGGGTGTCTGGGAACGCACGCTAAAGTGCGCGAAGTGCTGACAGATATGAACAGAGTTATATTAACATACAGGCGCATAATGGGTTCCCACAATTTGCAAACCCTTCTGCCGAGCAAGCACGATGATTGTTTCGTCAGCAGTAGTGAATAGGGTATAGTTCATGATCCACAGAGCCGAAATGAGCGGTGGCTTCCGACTAGGCGATCGCAGGCAGAGGTTCTCTTCTTATCCGAGCGGGTACCGGTGCGGCCTTCGCGATTTCAAAAACAGAAAACGACCGTAGCTGTCGCAGCACCGACATTACTAACACAGGAAACAACACGACGCCACTGTCTGTTTCCAGCGCCGCAAAACAGGTGACAGCGCCCGAGATAACGCGGCTGAAGAAGTTCGCGAAACACGAAAAAGATGCGCGACGATTGCAGGGGCCGCGCGGCTCGGAAATGAAAAGGTATGGATAGAGAGAGATATTTTCTCATTTCAGAAACATCGTGTGGTTAGATCTTGTCTTTTATTATAGCCGCTAGAAGCAATTACTTCTTCAGTTAGGATCAGAGCGGCTGGAGGCACAGTTATTGCTTAAGCGATTGTTTTTCCACTTAGCTGAGACGGAAGTTCCTCGCGGTTTCCTCCCCCTATATGAATTGTTTCAGGATTAGGTTACAGACAATATATACACGTCTGAAAGTGAAATATTTGAAAAAGAAATTTGAGAGGCTTGGGTTCGCATCCCAATGCAAGCATGTGGTGTATTGTAGTTTGCGTTCCAATCAATTACCTTTTGGTGATAAATTAATTACACTATTAAATTAAATTCATCAACACCATTGAATGAAAAGAAAGTTAAAGGTCAGCTATGTTTCGTCGTTTTCGGTAACTTCGTTTCCTTCATGCATGTCACAGCGAGCCCCTCTTTTCCCTTCCCTTGTGGGCTCAATAGCTTAACGAATGCCTCGCTTCTGGCAGACTTGATGCCGTAGCTACGATAAGAGCATCTGTCGATGCAGAGGCAGCGTCTGTCGGGCGACAGATTTCTTAAAACCACTTTCGTTCCTCGTCATCGCTGGAGGCTGCAGGTGCGGGTATTTGTGCTACTCAGGTTCACATGCAGATGCCACGCCATCAAGGCACCGCAGGATGCTTTCGTAACAACCGTTTCAAGGCGTTAGGCGTTGTTGTTTTCAGCTAATTAGGCGGGGTTAACGTGAGCAGCCAGGCTCGGGCTAAGTGCACTGGAGGAGCAGGCATTTTGTGTAGTCTTTTTTGGACAGCATTCCCTTCTTGACAACCGCGAAGTTAGCGCGAGGCGCGGGACCGGGACCGGACGGGCTTCACTGGGGCACCAGCAAGGATGGGCTCCGGTAAATAGTTCACAAAGAAAAAATCATCAAAGCCAGTGCTCTTCTCACGCCATTCTTCTCTACATGAACATCGCTGAAGGGTTGGGGGGCCTTTAACTTCAGAGCTGTCAGTACGGCAATACTTCTATAACCATTAAAGTTTGGATATTTAGTAAATTAATCTATTTATGGCGTGTCTCATAACAAATCTGAACCAAATGGCTCTTCTAGCATATTTACTGCAGAATACTTATATCCTCACTTTACCCGTTCTTTTCGTTTCAGTCTCTATAAAAGTATCAGCAGAGATGGTTGCATAGTGTTCTAAAAGTGAACGCAAAGCTGCATTGCAACGCAACGTATCAGTGTCAGCATTGCAGTGACGTTGTGTGAGCAGTAGCAGCGATCCTCTTTTCCAGGTATCCTTAGAAGGTGCACACTTTGTATTCGCCGGCACTGTAGACGTTGACATGCGTTTATTGCTAGAACGGCTGGTGCAATTTGGGAAATTCTTTGACAATTTTTCAACCACGATGGCGCGGTTTAGAGGGCGGGATTAGCGTGTCAGGCCGTAGGGTAACGACTGCGTCCGCAGTATCGCAAGTTGGAACAGTGACTGCTAAACGTCAGAAGTTGACAGAGGGCTATTTTAAGAGCACTATCTCTTAGTCATCACTTTTGGAGATGCACAAGTGAAATGTTTGGGAGTGTGTTTATCACATCGGGAAAAAAACGTACAAATTCGTATTTTCATTGCTATACCTCTCTTTAATCTCATTCATATCAATTTTAGTAAACCAAACAGCTAACACTCGTTACTTCAATATCTTCCAGACGGTGGCGGCCTTTTTTGATGGCAGGTTCCTAAATGTTTGCAGAGGTGTCAAAAACGAACATCTTAGCCGACACCCATCTGACTGCCTTGTTAGGAAGCGATCTATTCAGGGTGACAATTTATCTCGAATTATAAACCATCTAAACAACTTCAAGTTGCAACTGGATGCGCTGTAATTATTCCCCTCAACTGTTGCGCAGGTTAATCAAATCAGCCAGTCGGTGGCAATGAAGGTTTGTATTAGGAAATTTCAATTTTGTTCAATTTAGTGTTAGTTCAGTTTAGTTTACTTCAGTTTTAGATCAGTTTAGTTTTATTTCTTTAAAGGCCCTAATTAGAAGGGCTTTTAGGTAAGAGGTGGGCTTACTCTATTATAATGAACCACACGACGATGATTATTTAGCATTGGAGGTGATCACTTGCACGTTCTTTGAAAGCAGATGACGAAGCGACAGTTGCTAGCTGCAGCACAACGATGTGCTGCAGCTAAGAGGCGGCGGCGTGCGGAAGAAACGGATGAAGAGTGGGTAACAACGTTTAGCTAAACGGTGTGCATATTATGCAGCAAGGCGAATGCGTTCAACATCTTTTGGTCTGGGTGCTTGCTTTCGCAATCCACTAGGCTTAACCAAGCTAAGCCTCTGCCATTTTTTTTTGTACAGGCGTTTGCCTTCATCTTCGCTGGCTGTTCCTGTCGACAAGTCGTCAATGTGCACCGAATTCTTCAGCGTCTTGGCTGCTACTGGGTGTGCGCTTTCCTCCATTCTGTAATGGTGCTGCCATGTGGCCGCCAATAGGAATGGGCCAGATGTCGTTCCGAACGGCAGCCTTGTGATGTGCTACGTTTCCACCTATGAGACGGTTTGATTAATCTGTGGAGGCCTTTTATACCTGAAAAACCGCAGCGCGTCCCGATCATCTTCCCTGACTCTGATCTGGACAATGGCCTCCTCTACATCCGCCACCAACACTACTGGGTGTGCTCTGAAGTTCAGGAGGACGGTGGCGAGATCTTTATTCAGGTTAGCGCCACTTTCAAGGTTATCGTTTAGTTACTTTGAGTTACCTTCATGAGAGGAAGCGTCGAACACGACTCGGAGTTTGGTGGTTGCGCTATCGTCTGTACCAACAACTTGATGGGACATATAGAGTAATACACCTTCGGTGGTACTTCCGTTCGTGTTTCATGGTATACCTTCACAGCCATTCCACTGTCCTGATACAGCCGATTGCTAGATCGTATTTTCGCATGAGCTCTGTGTTTTTGGATAGTTGCTTTCGTAGGTTATCTAACCTTCGTCGCGCGATATCTTCATTTGCAGCTAGCTTCACGCTTGCTTCCATGGTAGGCAAACCTCACACCTGCCTTTGCGTGTAGTGATGCTGGTCTCAAACCTTCGTATAACTTGTTCTCGCTGGTGGTTTCTGTCGGAGTGTCGATAATTCCCAAGCTCTGCAGCTCCCAGAACTGCCTGAGAACCGCTGTGCAATTTTCCTCTACTGTGGCTCGCAGAAAGATCGCCTCGGCGCAACTCAGTACCGGGGAACACGAACTGCATTTTACTGCACCACCGATTCGATACTGAGGGTCCCGAGCAGGGATGACGGCCGTCGCGGTAGTTCACCAAACTAAAACAGTGGACGTACTAGTACTGGCTGGCCAGGACACACGGGCTGCGGAAGAAGTGGTGATTGGTCTAGCTGCAACACACGCTAGCTCAGAATACATTCTCACAGATTCACAGACAGCGTATCGCAATTACCTAAGGGGCATGGTCGCACCGCTGGCAGCTAAAATCCTGCAAGATAGCTGCACCCGTGGCTACCAACCCCCCACAAAACACTTAATATTGGTACCAGATCATCAGGCCATCCCAGGGAACGAGAGCGCACATGCCTCAGCCCGAGCATTCTTCCCCTGGGCACCCAGTACGGATGCCGTGGAACCTCCTACCCCACTACTAACTCACACCGACATACTTCAGCTCTTAAGATTATCCCGTCTGGTCTACCCTCCACCGGCTAACACACGAGACAAAGGGGAGGAACATCTGTAGCAGTAGCAGCGGCCTCATGCGGTAGGAGCAGTACCAGCCGCCGATGAAGATGACGCCGAAGTTCCGGCGAATGCAGCTCGACTCTCATGCCAGTTGCACGCGCCTCTCTTCGGCAGGCCATCTTACATTCTAACACTCCGGCCAGTAAACTAATCACTTCTTTCATCTTGCCGGCCTTATACTTTTCGGGTGCAACAAACTGGTGACTCCGGACGTTCGCTTGAACACCCTCTCTCACCATGGCCAACGCCGACGACAACGCCTCCGCCATGCTCGGCGACGGACCGTCCAGCGCCGTCTCTGCGCTGTTCCTTCGCCTTCCTCCGTTCTCGGCAGCGGATGCTCAGCTCTGGCTCGCTCAGGTCAACAGCCAGTTCACTATTGGCCGCATCACCAGCCAGGCGCACAAGTTTCACCACGTCGCTGCGTCGTTACTACCTGAGAATGCCGCCGAGGTCCGAGACCTCCTCATAACTCCGCCCTCCTTGGCCCCGTTCGACACGTTCACTGCTGAGCTGATGAAGCGCACAGCCGTCTCGGAACATCGCCGCCTCCAGCGGCTCATCTCCTCCGAAGAAATGGGAGACCGCAAACCTGCCCAGTTGCTGCGGCGGATCCAGCAGCTCCTGGGAGACAAGGCTGCTACTTTCGACTAAGCTTTCCTGCGTGAGTTTTTCCTTCAGCGCTTCTCGCCGTCGGTCCGCATGGTGCTTGTGCGCGCCCAGGGGTTATCCTTGGAGAAGCTTGCTGAGGTGGTGGACTCCGTCATGGAATTTTCTTACTCCGCAAAACCTCTCTGCGCAGCCTCGAAGCCTCCCACGCCGCCATCATCTCTTCCCTCCTGCGTGGACCTTCAGACCCTCCGTGACGACTTCCAAGCCCAGATCACGTGACTCTGCGACCAAATCGCCGCACTGTCGACTTTCCGCTCTCGCTCGCCTTCCCGTCCCTAGACTTCACCTCGCTGACGCAGTGCTACCCCACTTCTTCAAGGCAGCGAGTGCTGGTATCACCGCACCTTTGGTGAAGAAGCGCGTCGGTGTACCCCTCCCTGTCGCTTCCAGGGAAACTTCCCACGACACCACTAGAAGCGGCAAGTGTTGTCATCCCAGAGACCAGCCGCTTATTCTTTATTCGCGACCACAACTCGGGCATCCATTTTCTCGTCGACACCGGTGCCGAGGTGAGCGTCCTGCCCTGTAGCTTTGCATCATCACCTTCTCGCCGTACTGGCCCATCGCTCCAAGCCGCAAATCTCACCCCCATCGCTACCTACGGCGAACATGCTCTTACACTCAATTTCGGCCTCCGACGTGTGTTCCGATGGGTTTTCATAGTCGCAGAAGTACGCTACCCAATCCTAGGAGCTGATTTGCTGCGTCACTACAATCTGCTGGTCAACATGCACAGCAAGTGTCTCGTGGACGCCGTGACGAACCTATCTGTTCCGGGCCTTCGTCTTCGAGAACCGCTTGCCAGTATACCCAGCCCGCACCAGTCCGCCTACGAGATCCTCCTGGATGAATACCCTTCTCTACTCCGTCCTTTCAACTTTTTACTGCCCGTCAATGTGACCACTCGCCGGCCAACACACGCTAGAGCCGATCGCCTTGCTCCAGACCGTTTACAGATCGCCCGCAATGAGTTCTAACACATGCTGGAGCTCGGCATTATCTGACCTTCATCTAGCCCATGGGCGTCCCCTCTACACATGGTACCAAAGAAATCCCCACGGGACTGGCGGCCCTGTGGCGATTACCGCGCCCTCAACAGCGCTACCGTTCCGGACCGTTATCCCCTACCTCACATCGCCGATTTCACCTCCGCACTACATGGCGCCAGAATTTTCTTTAAAATCGATCTTGTCAAAGCTTACCACCAAATCCCTGTCGAACCATCCGATGTACCAAAAACTGCAATCATTATACCATTCGGTCTCTGCGAATACCTCCGCATGCCATTTGGCCTCCGTAACTCTGGCCAGACGTTGAACGCTTCCTTGACACAGTTACACGGGGCCTATCTTTCTGCATGGCCTACATCAATGACCTCCTCATATTCAGCCGCGACCCGGAGCAGCAGTTGCAACACCTCCGGCAGCTGTTTCAACGCCTTTCTGATTTCGGCTTGATCATCAACAGAGCCAAATGTGAATTCGGCAAGTCGGAGCTCGATTTCCTTGGTCACTGTGGGAACCGCGCCTGCATCCGGCCTCTCTCATCAAAAGTTCAGGCCATTCAAGACTTTCCACAGCCTGCCTCAATCCGCCAGCTCCGTGAATTTCTTGGCCTCATCAATGTTTACCGCCGTTTCATCCCTCACTGTGCTGCACTCCTCAAACCATTGACCGACATGTTTCAAGGCAAGAAAACAAACTTCGCACAACTGACATGGTCTTCAGCTGCTCTGGATTCTTTCCGGGTCGCCAAACCGAAACTATCAGACCTCGCATTTCTTCCCCATGCGTGCCCTGATGCACCCCTACGCCTCATGACCGACGCCTCCGACTCCGGCGTTGGACCCGTGATACACCAGCTCGCGGATGGTGCTTGGAGCCCCCTCTCGTTTTTCTCCCGCAAGTTTTCAGCTTCCGAAAGCCGCTACAGCACTTTCGGCCGTGAACTTCTTGCCATGTACACGTCCGTGCGGCATTTTAAGCACCTCCTAGAAGGTCGGCAGTTCCACGTCGTCACCGACCACAAACCACTCATTTTTGCCATCAAATCAGGGAGCGGTAAATTCTCGCCTCGTCAAATTCATCACCTTTCGTACGTGGCAGAATTCACGACCGACATCAGACATGTGCAGGGTTTCGACAATGCCCCGGCGGACGCTCTGCCGCGTGTTACTGCTTCCCTCGCCTCTGCTGCTCCATCAACGAACATCGACTTTGCCGCCCTCGCCACAGCGCAGCAACGCCACTCGGAAGTTGTGGACCTTCGCAAGGAACCTGGCCCGCTTGTTCTCCGTGAAATTCTCCTCGACGAGAACAGAAAACTGGGCAAGTTGGAACGGATTCATCTTAAAGCAGCGCGATACACAGGACGAGAGAAAGAAACAAGAGACGACACGAGCGTAACAACTGAGTTTTATTCCTAGAAGGGTTAGTTATATACGTACCAAACACAACGATAAAACACAGACACCTCGCGATAGCCCCCACAAACCCGTACGCGCATGTAGCGGACTGCAAAAACCGCCTCATCCCCAAAAAAGCCATTCAGCATCTTAGCACATGACAAGCACCTGCAATCACTCTGTCGCCACACATTCGCCGAGAGCGCGAATCTCTTTTTCTACGACATTAATGGAAGGCGAGGCGACATATGTTTAAGTCTCCTGGCTTATCAAAAACGCCTCAACTAACTCCGTGCAGGTCCTATCAGGGTGACAGAACAAGATATTAGTCCTGTCCAAATGGGGGAAAACAATCTTTACATTTCCGGCAGTGCAAAGCCAGGTTCGATGACACTGCCGCTTTTACTGACCTGCGGTGCTCAAACAGCCGCTCCTTAATACAGCGGCCTGTCTGGCCGATGTACGTCTTGCCGCAGGAGAGCGGTATCGAATAAAGGACTCCAGTGTTACAAACGACCAGTGGTTTTTTGTGGGAAACTGTGCATTCATTCCTTGCTTGGTCGTTCCGGCACTCGATCTTCCTCCTTACCGCACTTCAGACTCTGCCAAGCTTATCCTTCGCTGTAAAAACCACTTTCACCCCAAATCTCGAGCCTACCTTCTTCAATCGGTGAGACACGCCATGAACGTACGGAATCGCCACGGTTCTTGTAAGCGTGTCGTCTTTTTCTTTTCCTGGACATACGCCCCTAGTAAATATCCTCTCGGATATTTGAGCCAGAGCCATATCCGGATAACCAGCGTCCCTCAGTCTCGGAACCTGCCCCTGGAAACTAATGTGAACCCTATGGGAGCACGATTTCCGCAATGAAGCCTTGAGACATGCCGTCGCTATTCCCGCCTTGACCAACCTAGACTGCTCTGAATTGAAACTGAGGAGCGGCTTAGCTGTTCTTGGGTTATATTCCCAACACGTTCCTGTGTCACGGCAATTGACTTTCAGATCAAGGAACTGAATCGAACCCGAGTCTGGTAATTCAAACGTAAAACACAGACCCTGGTTCCGCTCTTTGAAAATGTTAATGACATCGGTAACACTCCTGGGGGACCCTTGGGTCAGAAACACTAAAAAATCATCAACATAGCGAAACACTTTCACAGGTACGTCCTCAAGAGATTCATCCAGTCTCATGTCCATCCTGCTGAGGAAAATGTCACTCAACACCGGGGCAACCCGAGACCCAATGCACACACCAGACCGTTGGACATATACTTTCTCACCCCATCCAACGAAGGTCGAACGCAAGTAAAAGGACAGAAGTTCAAGGAAACTTTCCACTGAAATGCCACAATTGGCAATGAAGTTCCTTTCGCCGGTATCCTTGACAATGCAGTCCTTGACGTTCTCCAACAGCTGAGCATGGGGTAGGGAGTAAAGCAAATCCTCCACGTCCAAGCTAAAGGCATACAGCCTCTGGTCCTCCCTCCGAGATAGGAAATCGACTACCTCAGTAGAGTTCTTCACCAAAAAAGGGTCGGACAGCTTGAGGTAGCTCAAATGACTCTGAAAAAGCCTGAAACAGCATGCTTCCAGGTGTCACGCTCCGATACTACTGCCCGAAAAGGGACATCGGGTTTGTGGGTTTTGACCGTGAAAAACATGTCCAGCACCGTACCTTTTCTTTTGTTGACAGCAGCATACAGTGCATCCAGGTTCATTCCTTGTAGCATACTCATATCCTGCTGCTTGATGGCAGCAGGCCTCAAAGCCACTTTCATGAAATTCTTTTTCACAGCTTCCTCTGCCTTCCTGGTGAACACATCTTCTGGTGCAAGAAGGAAGAACCCTTCTTTGTCAGAAAGGAGAGTCCTCAGGCGTTCAGCTGCCAAGTAGTTGATCAGTCCCTTCATAGGTCTTGACGCCTTCTTGCCCTTGTAGTTGCCGACGATTTCTGATCACTCACCTACGCACCTCTGTCTATCGCCTTCGGGAACGCCGTGGGAAACTGTCCGCGCAAGCGCCATCCTCTCCAGAGGTCTTAAGGCTGGGTCAAAACAGAACTTGGGACCAAGCTCAAGAGTACGTCGGTGACGATCTTCAATTGCTCCATTGCCAAGAACACAAACCTTTCCTCTCGTTGCTGAAGCTTTTCTCCTAGTGGGTAACGTAGGCCGCACGGTAATCCACAAAAACTCGGTGACGCGGTCCGCCGTCTTGGACCAGTCCTCGTAAAGCCGGAGTTGGTGTTGCTCATTCCTTGCAAGGCCGCAGTGGACTCGAAGACTAATCCTGTAGAAACGCGCCTGCCTCCACCACTCAGAGCAAAGGATACGGCACATCCGTCTCGTGTGCCCAGGGAGGGCTGCAGCCACCCGCACAAAACTTGGATGTCGGTAGGGCACTGCTGCGGTCTTGCATGCCAAGATGCCGTTCTTGCTCTGTACACACAGATTGCTATGAGAGCAGTCAGAACCGCTGGGTTGTGAAGGTTAAAGGTTACAGAAGGAAAAGAGCCCATTGTACAAGAATTGTGGTTAACGGGAACAGAAAACTGGGCAAGTTGGTACAGATTCATCTTAAAGCAGCGCGATATACAGGACGAGAGAAAGAAACAAGAGTCGACACGAGCGCAATCTAACAACTGAGTTTTATTCCTAGAAGGGTTAGTTATATACGCACCAAACACAACGATAAAACACAGACACATCGCTATAGCCCCCACAAACCCGTACGCGCATGTAGCGGACTGCAAAAACCGCCTCATCCCCAAAAACGCCATTAAGCATCTTAGCACATGACAAGCACCTGCAATCACTCTGTCGCCACACATTCCCCGAGAGCGCGAATCTCTTTTTCTACGACATTAATGGAAGGCGAGGCGACACATGTTTAAGTCTCCTGGCTTATCAAAAACGCCTCAACTAACTCCGTGCAGGTCCTATCAGGGTGACAGAACAAGATATTAGTCCTGTCCAAATGGGGGAAAACAATCTTTACATTTCCGGCAGTGCAAAGCCAGGTTCGATGACACTGCCGCTTTTACTGACCTGCGGTGCTCAAACAGCCGCTCCTTAATACAGCGGCCTGTCTGGCCGATGTACGTCTTGCCGCAGGAGAGCGGTATCGAATAAACGACTCCAGTGTTACAAACGACCAGTGGTTTTTTGTGGGAAACTGTGCATTCACCCCATTCGTTGGATGGGGTGAGAAAGTTTTCTTCCAATGGTCTGGTGTGTGCATTGGGTCTCGGGTCGCCCCGGTGTTGAGTGACATTTTCCTCAGCAGGATGGACATGAGACTGGATGAAGATCTTGAGGACGTACCTGTGAAAGTGTTCCGCTATGTTGATGGATTTTCTAGTGTTTCTGAACCAAGGGTCCCCCAGGAGTGTTACCGATGTCATTAACATTTTCAAAGAGCGGAGCCAGGGTCTGTGTTTTACGTTTGAATTACCAGACTCGGGTTCGATTCAGTTCCTTGATCTGAAAGTCAATTCACTTGACACAGGAACGTGTTTGGAATATAACCCAAGAACAGCTAAGCCGCTCCTCAGTTTCAATTCAGAGCACTCTAGGTTGGTCAAGGCGGGAATAGCGATGGCATGTCTCAAGGCTTCATTGCGGAAATCGTGCTCCCATAGGGTTCACATTAGTTTCCAGGGGCAGGTTCAGAGACTGAGGGACGCTGGTTATCCGGATATGGCTCTGGCTCAAATATCCGAGAGGATATTGACTAGGGCCGTATGTCCAGCAAACGAAAAAGACGACACGCTTACAAGAACCGGGGCGATTACGTACGTTCATGGCGTGTCTCCCCGATTGAAGAAGGTAGGCTCGAGATTTGGGGTGAAAGTGGTTTTTACAGCGAAGGATAAGCTTGTCAGAGTCTGAAGTGCGGTAAGGAGGAAGATCGAGTGCCGTAACGACCAAGCAAGGAATGAATGCACAGTTTCCCACAAAAAACCACTGGTCGTTTGTAACACTGGAGTCGTTTATTCGATACCGCTCTCCTGCGGCAAGACGTACATCGGCCAGACAGGCCGCTGTATTAAGGAGCGGCTGTTTGAGCACCGCAGGTCAGTAAAAGGTCATCGAACCTGGCTTTGCACTGCCCGAAATGTAAAGATTGTTTTCCCCCATTTGGACAGGACTAATATCTTGTTCTGTCACCCAGATAGGACCTGCAGGGAGTTAGTTGAGGCGTTTTTGATAAGCCAGGAGACTGAAACATGTGTCGCCTCGCCTTCCATTAATCTCGTGGAAAAAGATATTCGCCCTCTCTGGGAATGTGTGGCCACAGAGTGATTGCAGGTGCTTGTCATGTGCTAAGATGCTGAATGGCATTTTTGGGGATGAGGCGGTTTTTGCAGTCCGCTTCATGCTCGTACGGGTTTGTGGGGGCTATCGCGATGTGTCTGTGTTTTATCGTTGTGTTTGGTGCGTATATAACTAACCCTTCTAGGAATAAAACTGAGTTGTTAGATTGCGCTCGTGTCGATTCTTGTTTCTTCCTCTCGTCCTGTGTATCGCGCTGCTTTAAGATGAAATTCTCCTCCCTTCGTGCTCGTCCCCATCATCTGCGACACTTCGGCCGGCACTCCGCGCCCTTTGGTCCCCTCTGCCTTTCGTCGTCTTGTCTTCGACGCCCTCCACGGCCTGGCCCATCCCGGAATCCGTGTCACGCCGCATCGTCTCACAAAACGTTACGTCTGGCCCGGCATAAACAACGAAGTGCGCGCCTGGGCCCGTGCCTGCCTGGCTTGCCAGCAGTCTAAAACTCAGCGACCTCCTTTCGGCTCGTTCCCTCCGCCGTCCGGCCGTTTCGACAACGTCCACATCGATATCTTGGGTCCCTGGCCACCTTCCGCTGGACACACATACCTCCTTGCATCGATCGGTTTACTCGCTGGCCCGAAGCGTTCCCTCTGCCTGACGCCACCAGTCACACCATCGACAGAAGAATCGTCGCCGGTTGTGTCTCCCGGTACGGAGTTCCCTCGACCATCACCACCGACCGTGGCGCCCAGTTTGAATCTTCCCTTTTTAATAACCTTATTAATTTACTTGGCACTTCCCGAATCAGAACTACTGCTTACCATCCCATCGCCAACGGCATGATCGAACGTTTCCATCGTTCGCTAAAAACATCCCTCAAAGCCCAACTCGACACTACCCAGTGGACTGCATCCCTGCCACTGGTTCTGCTCAGCCTCCGTGCTACACTAAAACAAGATCTTCGTTGCACTCCGGCAGAACTTGTCTTCGGCTCGCCCCTGCGTCTTCCTGGTGAATTTTTCGAATCCACCGATTCGTCCCCAAGTCCCTACCCTACTGATTACGTGACGCAGCTCCGCCGTTTTTTGCCGCCATCTCCGAGCGCCACATCTCCGAGCGCCACATCTCCGACGCCAGTCTCGGCCATCTTCATACGTTCCTGCCGAACTAGCGACTAGCAGCCACGTCTTTGTTCGCGGAGACTCTGTCCGCAAGCCGCTTCCGCGCCCCTACGACGGCCCTTTCCGTATACTAGAAAGAACAGCGAAGTTATTCATCGTGGACCTTCATGGGCTCACTGACACCATTTCCGTCGAACGCTTGAAGCCAGCCTTCACAGAAGACGCCCCGTCCACAAAGCCTCCATGTGTGGTTTCGCTGCCCCAACCACCCACCTGCCCTCCTCCGCCATCTTTCGCTGCTACCCTTCAGCAGCGGAAGGTATCTTTCCGGCTCCCAGCTTCACCTGACTCCTTCACTAGCGGGGGGGGGGGGGCTACTGTAGCAGTAGCAACGGACTCACGCGGTAGGAGCAGTACCAGCCGCCGATGAAGATGACGCCGAAGTTCCGCCGAATGCAGCTCGACTCTCTTACCAGTTGCAGGCGCTTCTCTTCGGCAGGCCATCTTACATTCTAACACCCCGGCCAGTAAACTAACCACTTCTTTCATCGTGCCGGCCTCATACTTTTCGGGTGCAACACATCACCTCCGAAAGCTACAGACCAACACTTACAACAACCCACGAAGACTGCACGCAATAGACGCAGAGTCATTTGACTAACAATGCAAATTCTACCGGGAGAAGGCGCACCTGTACCATATGGCATTGGCCTGCCAACGAAATCAGGCGATCACTGTTAATAACCAGCCAACGCAGGAGCGGTGGGAGGCAGCTCTGACCAGCTCGGACGAAACGAGTGAAAAGCAACTCATCGAAAGAGCCCGGACCGCAGCCTACGAAAATGGGGTTCCGGACTTAGAGCTCCAACCGCCGCTACAACCTCATAAACAAATTCATTAAAATAATTTTACCACCACCGAACATCATCACTGATGCGGTGAGGCTGCCTTTCAGACGACGAATTTGGCCTGTCACCGCTCCCCAGCAATGGTCTGATCCGATCAAAAATTATCATAGAGAGGTATTCTACCTCCTCCAGGTCTTCGCCTAAACTGCAACTAAGGTTGTCTAACTCTTCCAAGATACTTTCGCCTGGGCTTGGGAGATCCTGTTCACAGATTGTCAGTGTTTCTAGAGGGCCGATTTCGTACTATCTGTTATAGTGCCTCCTTCGCAAAGTCAGCTGAACCCTTCTAAAGGTGCGTTCTTGTTTATCGCCTCATAACACACGCACTGATAGGATTTCCGTACCGAGCAGCTTCCAGTTCTGCTCCTTTGATAGCTATTCGGTAATCATGGAGCGCTGGCTAGCGGTGCCAAACATAATTCTAGCCAGTTTTCTCTTCTTCTCACTCTTGGCGTATGCCGTCACAGTTTGGAGCAGAACCGCCGGTGTGGTGCAATACTGCGTTGCTTGTAGGCTGAATGGACCAGGGCTTCTGTTTACGCCCTGCTGTGTCTCATGCGATTGAGTGTCTCGCCGGTCGGGAATGAAGCTCGGGTCACACATCGTTGAGGCATGCCTGCCATGACACTTGCTGCACGATAACATGCTCTCGCACATCCTTGGCGTAGGTTTTGGTCTCGTACATTAGAAACATCGGCTATGCTCCCGGAACATGCGTTTCTTCTCCGACAGCTCCCATTCGGTGGTGCAATTCTCCGTTGCATGCTGTTTTGACTTGCATAGGAAGCATTCCACGTCCCTCATTGTGCCATGAAAGGCTGCCGCCGACTAGTGTCGAGGCTCGCCAAGATATGCTGCACCTTTCACCAGTTCTTGCGCCTGATTACGAGATATGGACTTACCAAGTGCGCAGTCCGACGGAGTGTGGGCTCAAGTACTGACGCACTCATTATCGTTCTAGGAACATGAAAGCCTTGGCTGTCTGCGTGCGGTGCGCATGAAGATCGCCTGGCTTCGACTACGCTGAAAAACCGACGGTGTGGCGCTCCTGAACTATCATCGAATGGCCACGTGGGATTGCGTCATGGGCGGCGTCCAGAACCACGCTATTTAAGCTGCTACCGACGATCGGCGGATTGCAGTCCGACGGAGTGTGGGCTCAAGTACTGACCCACGCATTATCGTTCTAGGTAAGAGTTCTCCTCTAGCTAGATAGCGATATAAATTTTGACCACTTCGTCGGACTGCAATCTGACCGGTTGTTTCCTTCCTTTGTGCTTCAATGGCTGCGCCTAATACCGATGATAAATGCTTTGTGTGCTCTAAATTGTGCTGCTTGACAATTGCTTAAGTTGCACCGAATGTAGCTGCTGGCTTCGCATTGGCAAATGTTCTGGCGTGTATAAGAAGGCCTTGAAGACACTTGATAGGTCTAAGTGGGTGTGCTCAACTTGCCTGACCCTGAAGTCAACGGATTCACATGATTCTGATTCAGACAGTAGCGTAAAAAAGGGTGAACCGACTATCAAATCAAATCAAATCAAATTTATTCATTTTCATTTAGTACATGAGTTTTCCCGTCCAACCTAAGCACAGCGTGCTTGTTGGTTGTTCAGGCAGTACAGTGAATCACCGAATGTGTACAAAAAATTATGCACAAAACAATAAATTTGAGAACACTAATGCATGCATATTATACAAAAATTATGTATGCATATTGAGCAAATAGGAATGCAACTCGAGAAAAACGAAAACAAACATGAACAGACGTCATCACAACTTGAAATGAGCCATCTAAACAACTGAACAAATCTAAAAATATCTAAACAACTCTAAAATCTGAAGCAAAAGGGAAAGTAGATTATAGCAAAAACAGAGAAAGTAGATTATAACATGTAAGAGGCCATCAGTGATTTATCTGCAAGGATATGCACCATTTTCTTATTGCTTTAGTCATTTTACGTTTTGTTTTGAAATTGTAAAATTCTTCACCAAGTGTATTGAATATCTGTGGCACGTAATATCTCCGTATCTTTTTCCCATAATGCGTGAAGCAGCGCGGCTTAATATAAGCTTCTGTCTTTCTTAAGGCAGCGTTTTTCTTGACGGGTATTTTGAAAGCATTTGTAAAGTAATGACGTGTGAGCACTGTGTAATAAAATAGTTCCCGCATTTCCAGTACACCTAGTATACTGTATTTTTCCTCCTTATCAACCTCCTGCAGCATAGTACCATAAGTTATACTGTTTACAATTCTTTTAATTATGCGATTTATGGATCCCATTTTGTGATCAGAGCAGGTGCCATATAATGTAATGCCATAGGTTATAATAGATTCAGCTAGTGCCTTGAATATGACGCGCCTTAAGTGCATCGAAGTCTTACCTCTGAGGTTGTACATCATCGCGGACACGGCTCTAAGCCTGTTACATATATACTGCACATGATTAGTCCATGCCATATGCTCATCAAATATTATTCCGAGATATTTTACTGAAGGTTCAAATGGTATGACATTACATGTGCACGAATCACAATGCGAGCCATGTAAAAAAAGTGACTCATTTAGGAGTACTCGCTTGTGCGGGTTTCTAAAACAGAGAAGTTTCGTTTTTTGCTGGTTTAAATAAATTGAGTTTTGAGCAAGCCAGTCTATTACCTTGCATATATCCTGCTGAAAGCTTTTGCTTGCAAAATGAAGATCAGTGAATTCTAGTGCTAGTGCTGTGTCGTCTGCATACTGAAAGATTCTCGACGTTAATTTCAAAAAACCGAGTTCAGAGACGTACATATTGAATAGTAATGGGCCAGTGTACTTCCTTGTGGAACACCAAATTTGATCGCCCTAAATTCACTGTATTTATCATCAATTCTAACGCACTGTGCTCTGTCTGTGAAATAGCCCTGAAAGAATTGATGAAATCGTCCCCGGAAACCCATGTTTTCTAACTTTTGCAACATTAATGCGTGATCAATAGTGTCAAAGGCTTTCGATAGGTCTAAAAATAGTGCTAATGTAAGATGATTGTTTTCAATGGCGGTGTTAACGTAATCCGAGAATTCTTCTAAGAGCGTAGTTGTGTTCCGGTCCTTTGTAAAGCCGTATTGTGCCGGGTTATTTAAAGAAAACTTCTCGCAAAAAGACTGCATAACTAATCCCACGTGTTTTTCCAAAATATGCGCAAGAGCAGATATAATAGAAATCGGTCTGTAGTTTGCGCAGTCATTTCTTTTTCCGCTTTTATACACAGGCCTCACTATCGATATTTTCAATTGTCTGGGCATTATTCCGGTTTCTAATATGCCGTTTAGTATTTTGAGGATCACACCTTTTAATATGTTAAAGTTGCAGTACAGATCGCGCACACGGATCTTATCAAAACCTGGCGGCTTGAACATCTTCATTCTACGTATGATGTTCCACAACTCAGTCTCTGTTAACTCGGGAAGGTACGCTGTTTGTGCGCATGTAAGTATTGGCTTGTATTCTAGACGTTTTGTTCCATGAGCGACGCGCAGCTTATCTGTTGCGTGAATGAATGTGTCGTTAAACAGTTCACACAATGACTGTGTTTCTTCCTTCGGAAAGTTTTTTTCGATCGTCTCCTCAATCGTAGACTGTTTGACCCGGCCCATTAAACTGTTTGCTAATTTCCATGTCTTCTTTCCGTCGTTCTTGTTCAGTGCAAACTGCTGGGATAGGTATCTTCTTTTAGCCAGTCGCGTTTTGGCTGTTACAAGATTTCGCAATGTGCGAAATTGCTGTCTAAGTGCAGTGTTTTCAGGGTCCTTCCTACAGTTTTGCCAGGCTTTATCCTTTAAGTAACACAACTCCATAATTTCCTGCGTTATCCAGTGGTTGTCTGGTTTTCTTTGTTTAATTTTGACAGATTTGTATGATGTCGAGTATATTAGGTGCAACTTTGCAAGAAATGTATTATACAAAGTCATGTGATCCAGAGATAACATCGCATCCCAGTTTGTTTGCTGAATTGCATTGTCTACACTCCTGTCGTCTAAAATTTTCCTAGCTATAGGTCTTATGTTCGCACTACCTTCGTAGTTGGAAGTTTCTGTCATGGTTACTAGTGCCACAAAGTAGTGATCTGCGAGTTTCAGCTTAATTACTCCTGAAGAGCAGTGTTTGTCTGCCATGCGAACAACTATATGGTCGATGCACGATGTCGTTATCTTGGAACCTAAAAATTCCTCTCTAGTACATTTATTAATAAGGTTAGCTAAGCCAAACTCTGCCAGTAGATCAAGATAGTCCCTGACTACCCTCTTTGACTCTTGCATTATATCTATATTTAGATCTCCGGCTAAAATAAAATGCTTCTCGTTCATATATGTTCTTACTAGTGAGCTAAGTTCTTCCAGGAATAAAGTGGTGTTCTTGCTGGGTGGTCTGTATATTGCACACACAGTGTAAGTTACATTCAATTTGTTAAGAGAAACAACAACCATTTCTGCGTTGTCTATGGATACCTGAATTTCGTATGACAGCCAGGTATCATTAACAAACACGATCACACCTCCTCCTTTTCTGTTTTCTCGACACCAAGTGTAATGAGAGTAACCAACAAGGCTGTAAATGTTTTGTTGTGTTGCGTCTAGATTAACCTCGGTTAGGACAATTACATCTTCTTTCTTCTGCCGGCTATTCACATAAGCACATAGCTGATCCCAGTTTTTTTTTATGCTACGTATGTTTACATGCAATAAACTTAGTTCCTGAATCAACCCTTCTTCTTTTGCAACCTGTTTTACATGAGAATCCCACTCAAAAAAAGACATGAACTCAGCCATTAATTCATTTTTTCCAAATCACTTTCCGTTGCAATGTTGATAGCAGTACTTCCTTCTTCCCGCCTTGCAAAGATTTTGCCATTGCGCATCCAGACAAACTTGTAGCCCTGCTGTTTGCCCCTCTGTTTACTCTGCCAAAATAACTTCTTTTGTGCTCGTGTCAGATTTTCATTTATGTAAATGTCATCAGACTTCAGTGCATACTTCTTCGAAATCCAAAGGTCACGATCAGCCAAGTCCTTAAATCTGATAATGATTGGGGGTATCTTATCTTTCTGCTCTTTTAACCTGTGAACAGCTTCTAGTGAGTGACGCTCGACTGTCGCTATTTCTAGCTTTGCGCTCAGTTCCGCTAGAACTTTGTACAGATCTTCGCCCTGCTTATAGGGAACGCCATGCAGCTCGACGTTTTTCCGCCTTGAGTACTGTTCAGCACTCTCAACGTTTTCCTTCAGTCGTGCGATTTCAGTGTCCTTTTCTGAAATCCTTTGCATCAGCTCTGCTGAAGTGGTTTTTAGTTCAGCAATATCCTTTTCTTGCCTTGCCATGGTGGCGATAACTTCGTCATATTTATGCGACAGGAGTTCCATCGATGCTTCTATTCCTGCTGTTGTCGTGCACTGGCTGTCTACCTTTGTTTCCAGCGCTTCCAGCCGAACCAAGACTGCAGCCATCTTTTGGCTAATCTCCTCAATCAGTTTTGCTACATGACTCATTCGACTTTTCTTTTCTCCCCTTCGTTCTGTACTTAGTTCTGTGTCACTGGTTTCTGATGTTTCTTCCTCTGTGTCCTTCTTTTTACAGCTCTCACACATCCAGCGGTCGATTTCGCGTGCTGTCATGTTTTTGAAAGTTTTTTTAGTCATTCCCGCACATTTACCTGCATGGTATACTTTTTTGCATTTAGCACATGATACACTCTCTTGACCGTTTTCAAGCAACTTTGAACATTTCATGCAATCTCGCGGCGGCATGGTTCAATACAGGAATGCAGTCCAGTGGAGCAAAGAAAGACGTCTGAACTCAGCTGAAAGGCCTCTTACCTAGAAGTAAGCAGCAAGATCAGCACGTAGCTCGGTGCTCCACCGGACTGCACCCCAGCATCGTTTGGCTCTTCCTTTTGTAGGCTTCAGCTCCTTCCAGGCCCCTGACGTCACCGCTGCCGTTGAACATCAAGCGATGATGTTATCGCTGGCCCGCCCACGCTCTTGGCTTAGATGTTGCGCCGTGCGTATTCCGTTGCTCGCTCGTTGATCAGCCGGCAAGTAGCCGGCAGGCGGAAAAGTGAACGGGGGCAGCAGGCGATCGCAAAAACAGGACCTAGAAGTAAGCAGCAAGATCAGCACGTAGCTCGGTGCTCCACCGGACTGCACCCCAGCATCGTTTGGCTCTTCCTTTTGTAGGCTTCAGCTCCTTCCAGGCCCCTGACGTCACCGCTGCCGTTGAACATCAAGCGATGATGTTATCGCTGGCCCGCCCACGCTCTTGGCTTAGATGTTGCGCCGTGCGTATTCCGTTGCTCGCTCGTTGATCAGCCGGCAAGTAGCCGGCAGGCGGCAAAGTGAACGGGGGCAGCAGGCGATCGCAAAAACAGGACCTAGAAGTAAGCAGCAAGATCAGCACGTAGCTCGGTGCTCCACCGGACTAGGACAGAACTGTTGCGCGCTATCCGTGCGCTTAGCGGTAAACTGTCTGAAATCAGTTTGCGTGTGGACTAAATTGACAAAACTATTCACCATCAATCTGCAAAGAATGATTCTGTAATAGAAAAAAATTGACAAGCAAGGCAAAATCATTGAGAGCGTCGAAACTGCGATGTACCTGCTTTCATCAAACTACGAGCAAATTAAGACGTCGCTGGCCGCGCAGAACACTCAGGTAGCTGAACTAAAAAGCATTGCGTTGAACAGGCTGAGAGTTTAGCAGAGAAAGCTATTGTAATAAATGAACTTAGAAACACAGTGAACAATCTCGAAGCTTATTCTCGTAGGCAGAACATTGAGATACATGGAATTAAGAAAGCAGACAAGGAGGATCTGGTATCTGAATGGAAGTCACTTGCAAACAAGTTGGAAATCCCGGAAGAAACTGCTGAATGTGTAGACGCCGTACACAGATTGCCGGCCAGAGATGGCAAAGTTCCTCTAATTCTTGCCAAGTTCAAGTCAATGAGTGACCCTGAGCTCTGTCTGCGAAAGCGCTACACACTGAGTGATGAGAACATTTACATCAATGAGAACTTAACTGCCTATACAAAAAAGCTACTGTGGCTCGCTAAAAACGCTGCCAAGATAAAATCATACAAATATGCTTGGGAAAAGAATGGACACGTGCTCATGAGGAAAGTGGAGGGTTCTACTGTGATAAAGATACAGAATGAAGACGATATCAACAAACTGAAATGAACATGTGCGAAACGTTTGATTCGTTTCCTGAATGGAAAGGAAACAGAGATCGCGTCTTCGCGACTTCATGTTCAAAACCTGTACTTGACCTCGTACATGTAAATATCAGGAGCATTAGAAGGCACTGGGACCAGCTAAATGTCTACTTGTGTCAGTTATTAAAGCATTTTGACGTTGTGGTGTTAACTGAAATAAATGTAGATAAGCCAGAGGCTCTCGGGTTTATATTGCTGGGTTTTCAGTCATTCTCGCTCTGTAGTTCCTCAGGTAGAGGCAGCGGCGTCTTAGTGTTTGTTAGAGATGCATGGTTTGTTGAGGAATTAACTTGCACTTTTATGGCTGCAGAGGTTCTTCCGCTTTCGATTAGTAATCATGATGAGTCTTTTGTGGTTATTACTGTCTACCGTCCGCCTAACTCTGACCTGCAATTATTTCTTTCTGAACTTTCCTGCTTCTTGTGCAAACATTCTCAAAGTAATGTTATATTAGCGGGAGACCTTAACATTAACATTTTACAGCCAAAGAAGAGTGGTGTTGAGGATTATCTCGATTTATTAGCTGGTTATGGCATAGACAATACTATTCGTAGTTATACTCGCGAGGAATTTGCTGGTTCCCGGCTTACTCAGTCTTGTATTGATCACATTGCTGTAAGATGCCCAACATTAGACTTAGTGGCTGCAGTGATACGAGAAAAAGTGGCAGATCGTTATTTTCAGGCTCTTTGTTTGGTCAGGAGCGAACCTGTAACACCGGTGTCAACTTTACGTACAATAACCATTCTAGACGACCGACGTGTAAATGGCCTGATCCAAAACTTTGACTGGGAAAGCTTAACAATACATCATCACACCGACGCATTTGATTTACTTGTTAAGAAATTCAACGAAATTTACTCATGCTCCATGAGAGAGGTGAAGCAAAAGCTAAGAAACCCTGAAAAGAAGTGGATAACAAATGACATGTTGGCGTTATCGTTTGAAAAAAGCAAGCTTTGGCAACTTTGTAAGAGTAGTCCATCCGACACTGAGTTACAGAAGTTGTATCGTACAGTTCGGAATAAACTTACATCAAAGTTAAGATTAGGAAAGCGGCGGTTTTACTCTGCTGAGTTTGTAAAATGCCGCGGTAATATGAAAAAACGTGGGGACTTCTTTATGACATAATTGGTAAAACTAAGAACAAAAATCTAAATACTGAATTAACCCGTACCTTTGGCAGTGAAAGTAATCAATCTACGGCGGACTCGTTCAGCGAACAGCTTGCTACATCTGTGAAGGAATTAAAAGCGCAACCGAAAGTGCCTCCGGCTATATACTATGGTCCAAACGTACCAAACTCTGCGTACTTACCGACGGTTGATGACACTGAGTTGTGGAATATTCTTCAGGTCCTCCCACTGAGCAAACCTCCCGGATACGATAAGATCAGACTACGAGATCTAAGAAATAATTACAGCAAACTAAAAACTGCGCTCCTGCATATTCTTAACGGTTGCTTCTCTACAGGGGAAATACCCCAAGGTATGGAAATATCCGTTATACGGCCCCTCTATAAGTCGGGCAAAAAAACTGATAAGAGAAACTACCGACCAATCACTATATTGCCTACCATTACTATTTAAATGGATAAAATCGTATATCAGATCATGTTGTCGTTTTGTGACCGATTTGATATCCTAAATGGCACACAATATGGTTTCCGGCGCGAGACTAGCACTGTAGATCTTCTAGAAGATTGTTGTGACAAAATTAACATGCATATAGATAGAAATGAGATTGTCCTTGGATTGTTTTTAGACTTAACCAAAGCTTTCGACGCAGTGGACCACGGCATTCTGTTGCAGAAATTAGAGAACATTGGATTTCGCGGACCTTACCTCATGTTTTTCTCAAACTACCTTTCAAATCGTGTTCAGCTTGTGCGAGTCAAAGATAATTTCAGCGACTTCAAACCTCTTCTCTATGGCGTGCCACAAGGCTCCGTTTTAGGACCTTTCCTTTTCGATATTGATGTAAATGACTTGGCATACCTTAGACTGAATTCAGTACTTTACCAGTATGCTGATGACACAGCACTCCTTGTTCCGAATGAGTCGTACAACAGGGCTGCAGAGCTGCTACAAACAGATGTTAAAAAAGTGTGTGATTGGTTTTCAGGTAACCAGATTTACATTGACAAGCAGAAAACGGCTCTGGTTTGTTTTAGAAATCCGCACAAAAAGGTCATATTAAAGGAATCTGTTATTGTGCACGGTACTTTCTGCCCTAGATGTCAATCTGTTTCACTGCCCTTGTCTGAAAGAGTCACATATCTAGGCATTCATCTCGACGCCAACATGTCTTGGTTTGCTCATGTTGAGCAAATCATCAAACGACTCCGTGTTACTTCTATGTATCTTTACAGAATGAAATTCAATACTTCTGTTAGGTTGCGTCAGCTTGTTTTTAAGGCTATAGGAGAGTCTATATTAAGGTATGGTGTCACTGTTTATGGCTCATGTGCGTTGTCTAGAAGGAACCAAATCGATAGATTACTAAACAGAATTTCCGCAAACATTTTGTATGGCACGTCTAAGGAGACCTTAGATAGTGTTGAAAGAATGATTGCAGCTGATGTGTACTTCATTCAAGATTTATTTACACATGTAGTAATTAGTAGAAACTACTTTTCTAAAAACTTTAGGCTTCCTGTGAACAAACCTAAAATACTAAGAAAAGTAGAGCCGTTTAAACTTCCCAAGATATATACACACTATGGAAAAAGGTGCCGAATGTTCTACATCCCCTTCCTTTTTAACCAGCTTCCAACAAAAATACTATCATTGCAGACTATCAAAGAGGTCAAATCACAAGTAAAATCCTGGCTAGTTACGTCTAGAACCTTAAAAACGGTACACTGACCTCATGGCTCGAAACACTCTGAAGGGCTTGTTGATATGTGTTATGAAGCACGGGTGCTTTTTTTGTTGTTGTTGTTGCATCCTCATAATCTATGTATTTAACCTACTTTTTCAGTGTGTACAAGTGTGATTGTTGTTCCTATCAATATATGTTTTTTTTCTTTTTTCTCTCTATTTTATATTGCAAACCATGTAATTTGTCTGTACTGAGTCTGCACTTTGTTTGATTGCCGTGGCCTGTCCACAAGCGCCCTGTCTTGCGCTTCCGCGGGCACACATACTTCCATGAGTAAATATGACAAAATAAATATGTGTGTGTGTGTGTGTGTGCGTGCGTGTGCGTGTGCGTGTGCGTGTGCGCATGCGCGTGTGCGTGCGCGTGCGCGTGCGTGTGCGTGTGCGTGCGCGTGTGTGTGCGTGTGTGTGCGCGTGTGTGCGCGTGTGTGCGCGTGTGCGCGTGTGCGTGCGTGCGTGCGTGCGTGTGTGTGTGTGTGTGTTCGGTTGCTTCCTGCTGGCCCTTTCACGGCTCTCAACTTCGGTCCGAAGGAATTCCAGAAGTGCGCGAAGCTCTTTCTTATGCACCGACTCTGTTTCTGTTTCGGAGCTAGTGACGCTGGGAGAGGTGTTGCCATGGGTGGAACCCACTGCATCCTTCGAAGCCATCAATCATCCTCTTGTACAGCTGGCTCAAGTCGGGGCGGTAGCGCCCGGAGATCAAGAGGGTAAAGCATTGCGCAGTACGATTCTTCGCCCACACCGAACGCCTTAAGGTCTAGCATGTGAGCCTGACGGCTGTCATACCAGCGCCGCCAGAGTGTGGGCACTGCCTGTCGATGACGCCTGTGCGGCAGCCATGAGGCCCTGTTTTGGGTCCTGGATGAGGATGGCTTGATTAGCGAATTGATGCTTTTGCATGTCAGTGGCGTGGTTGTAGCACTCCGCCGTTAGTTTCAACCCCTCGATGGCAGATGCTCCGTCTTCTGTCTGAGCAGATCGCTAATACTGGCATTTCTCCGCTAGTGATAGGTACGAATTCTTGTAGATCGTTGTTTCAATTAACTCCCAAAATGGCTGCCAATTCCTTCTTTCGCCATTAAATTTCAGGAGTTCCAATTTAGGGAGCCTTGTCTTGGCAGCCGTTCCTGTCGTTGTGCTTTGATGTCTATTCGAGTTAGTGTTGCCCACATTCGTTCCCGCTGTGTTCAATTTCGCTGCAGACTTCAGCTTGGTTAGAGTGGTCACGATCTTGTCACCGCATTCGATGATGGTTGCAAACTCTCCGTCGCCTTCGTGTTTGGTGATCGGAGGCTCGGTCGTGGCGCCTACATCCTTCAGTTAACGTTAAAACAATTACAGACGCTCGATAATAACGTCCAGGTCCTCGACGCGCGGGGCGGTAGACATCAACAAGGCTTCTGCCTCACCAACCAGCCACGTTGTTTGAAGATGACGATGATTTCCTCAGGCTTAAAAGCGTTGCGTGAGTTTTCAGGGCCTTCCTCTTTCTCTTCGAGATGTGCCAATCCCCCGCCGTGGGTATGTTCCATTCAGCCCGAGGACATCATCATCATCATCATCATCCCTGTCTTTCGAGGAGTCGATCTGGGGGGTCCGTTGATGTTGCAGGATCGTTCCCGGGTATCGGCACCAGAAATTATTGTAGTAACGAAGAGGTCCGATCGGCGTCATTAATCGCTCGCCACCACACAGATTCTCTTTCTGCAGCACAACAACCACCGTTTATTGCATGCAGGAGAAAAGGCGGCACACTACCTCGTCAAACATGGCAAGTCAGCTACACAACACTGACAACCCCGTCCACACCACGACCGTCTTTCGTCACCTTTGTATATAATTTTGCTATTCAGCGCACCACAGGCTACAGCGCTTTCTTCCTGGTTTACCACTCCCAGCCTTCTCTTGTATTAGAGACCACCTTCTCCGCTGCAGTCTATCCGTCCACGTCACTGGGCGAACAGTTTTCTTCTCGTATGGCCCACTGTCGTCATCTTGCGCGCGTCAACACTGAAGTGGCCCAGCAAGATGGAATACGCCCCCGCGGCCAGCACCACCATACTGTCTCCTTTCAACCCGGTGGTGAAGTTCTCTTCTGGACACATGACTGCACCCCTGGTTTTCGCGAGAAATTTCTTCATCGCATCACTGGGCCTAACACGGTATTACAACCAACGTGATCCGTCAGCTACCGTGTTTCCGATTCCCAAGCTAGTGCCGATCGTCGCCGACGCTTAGAAAAGGTCGTTCAGCTGTCACGCATGAAGCCATACCATATGCCCGTCGCCCCTTTACCATGAGATCTGCGGCTAGGGCGGCCGCTTTTCTTCCGGTGGAATTTGTGTGATCGCGTTGTGCGAACGTCTACTTCTTTCACATGTATATGCTCACCATCGCCATCGTCGCTCGCATTTCTTTTTAGGATCGCGTACTTAGAGCCAGACTGTCCTAGACTAAAAACGTTCATCGAGAAGGAGGCTCACAATACAAAGTACGCACAGTTTGCATCCTCATTCACATGCACTCTTCTTTCTGGGCGGAGTTTCTTTGCTTTGAGCGGCGCCTATTTCAGGTTGGCAGCAATTAACTCTTCCCCTTAAGCGCACCATAGAAAGGCTTTAAGACATACATTACTGCTGAGCTTATGCTTTTCCCTGATATACGTGCCAGAAACCAACGTATTAGGGTACGGGTAGCTCTCCTAGGTGTCGACATCTGTGTTGCAAGCGACGTACTGAAAAAAAGTTTTCAGATCACTAACCTCGCAGCTTTATTTTGGTTTTCGCGAGCAGTCAATGACATTTTTTTGCACTTGGGGAGGCCAGATTACATGTCATAAAAAACTTATCATTCCATGGATCTTGATTGCTAAAAAAAAACCGAAGTTACCGCCTTCAGAAGCCTGTTAATATTGTCGCTTAACAGACGCACGCTGAAACCTCATGTTTATATATCAGGTCTGTAATCTACGGTAGAAACCTTGCCTTTTTGAGAAGACTGGGCTTAATTTAGGAACCAATTTCGGTTTTACGACCGCCACTTTATTACCCTTTATGCAGTGAAGACGCCGCACTGCGGTGCAAGAAAAGAGAAACCGCAATTTAGTATCCAACGCTGCCATCTTGTGCACATTCTCTCTGTGCTGCCATCATGGGCGCTCTGCGCTTGCTTAAGATTGCCACCTCTACAACATTAGCCGCTCGGCGGCTGTTCGGCACGCAGCTCGTGCGCCGCGCTGTTCGCTGCTGAAGAAGACGAAACTGAACGTTCCACCCTGGCCGTCTCGGTGTGCTATCGCATCTTCTCGGTGTTGGCGTTCCTCTGCCGTCTAGACGCGGCGCTACCTGTAGCAATTGCTACGTGACACCGGTGAAGGTTGCGGGCTCGACGTCCCATGTCCACGACCCCTCCAGACAGCCGCTCATCGAGTCCCGACCAGCTACCGCTTGTCTGCACACCCGTTCACCGCAGCAGCCGCCACATCCTGGAACTGGTCCCAGAGTTTGGTCTCCTCCCAAAAGAGGCACGCACTCATCGACCTGGTGAGCATACCACCATGGCGCAGGCTAGCGCTTCACACTTGACGCCTTAGCAACCCCGCGTGCCTGCCAGCTTCCATGGCGTCACTTCCGAAGATGTTGAAGACTGGCTTGACCAGTTTTGAGCGGGTCGCCGATTTCAACCAGTGAGCCCTGCGCAGAAGCTGCGGAACGTGTATTTCGCCCTCGAAGACGGAGCCAACACTTGGTTCGAGAACAGGGAGGTCGATATCAGAATCTGGGATACCTTCCTCTAGCAGGTCCGGGACATCTTTGCTAGCGAGGACCGCCGAGATATTGCGCGGCGCCTTCTGGACGCTCGCGTACAAAAGCCTAATGAGAGCGTTGCCATGTTCGCCGAGGACGTGACCCGTTTGTCGGCGCGCTGACCCAGATATGGCGGAATCCACGAAGCTCCGCCACCTGATGCAAGGTGTGAAGGACCAATTCTTCGCTGGTTTGGTCCGAAATCCCCCGCAGACTGTAGCCGACTTCATCAAAGAGGCGATCGCCATTGAGCGGGCCTTGCAGCGGCGCTGCCGCCCAAATGACTCCTTGTGCGGTGAGCGAAGCGACAGAGCGGCTTCTTTGAGCGTGGCCAGCGTTAATTCGTCGTTGCGTGAGCTCATACTCGTGGTGCTCCCTGAAGAGCTCCAGAAACTGACCCTGGCCTCGTCTGATCCGACGGCTGCGGCTCTTACCAAAGTTGTGGGCGGCGAGATTCGGCGAGCATTTTCACCGCCTCCTCCAGTCATGCCAGAGCCACGCCCCATGAGCTACGACGCGGCTCTCCGTTCCGAGTTGCCACCTGTGCAACGTTTGCCCTACCACCCACCGCCGCCAACCACTCCGCCCCCGTCATTATACCAGCGGCCCCAACGAGGACCTGCCATGCGTCCACCGGCCCGGAAGGCGGCTGTTTGGCGCACTTCTGACCAGCAGCCGTTCTGCTACCATAGCGGGGAAGCCGGCCACCTATATCGCCGTTTACCCTACTGTGAAATCGGCCTCCGGAGTTTCCCACGTGATGCTCCTTGTCCCCGTTTCGGTGAGCGACCCCACTGAATAGAGGAATACCTTGCTGCCCACGACACCACCTCTACCCGCCGTCCCCGATCCCCGTCTCCCGCACGCATCAAGTCGCCCGGCCCAGGCCTTCGCAGATGGACTGCGGGGCCGGTCTCCAAGCCCGCGCCGGGGAAACTGAAAGCGGCGACCTCAGCGGGGAAGCTTGCTGACAGTTGATGTAACGAAGACCCCTGAATGCCGCCGGAGCGCGATGCCGAAATGCCGATTCCGCCGCAGCCTGATCCCGTGATACCGAATTTTCCTGGCACCGATGCAGTTCTTAGCGCCGACCTCCGCATTCACGTTGACGGGCACCCAGTGACTGCTTTAGCCGATACAGGCGCGGACTTTTCGATAATAAGCAAGCACCTCGCGGATTGCCTCAGCAAGTTAAAGACAGAATGGGATGGACCTCAAATTCGTACTGCTGGCGGTGACCTCGTGACGCCTATCGGAAGGTGCACTACTCGAGTCACCATTGCCAACTCAGCTTTTGTTGGCACTTTTGTTTTTCTGCCGCACTGCTGCAAAGACCTGATCCTTTGAATGGACTTCTTGTGCGAGCATGGCGCCATCAAACACCTTCCTGGTCGTCTGGTAACATTTTCTACCACTGGAACAAATTCAGCCGACACCGAACCACGCAGACCGGCCCTGCGCATAATCGACACCGATGTGACCGTGCCTCCGCGATCCTGTGCCCTCGTTACAGTCATTTGTGCCGACTGGTGCAGTGCTGACGGCGTACCAGAACAGAACACTGCGCTTGTGCTCTCTCATAGGGTCTGCATCGCGAGAGGTATCGTCACGCTACGGAACGGCCTGGCAGATGTCCTTCTAACGAATTTTGGGACCGAACGGCAAGACATCGCCAATGGGACAGCGGTCGCATACTTCGAGGGCATCGCCGAAACTGGCGACTGTCTTGCCCTCCAGAGAGAAATGTCCACTTGTCGCACACCTCAGTTGTTCCTCGACGTGAGCCTACGCTTACCCCGAACCATTAGAAAAAGCCTAGCCGGCCTTCTCCATCAGTTTCAAGACTGTTTCTCGTCTACGTCGGCACTCACAGACGTCTCTCTCTAAGCACCGCATCATAACATACTACAGCACCCGACCAATTCGACGAAATCCATACCGTGTCTCATTGCGGGAGCGTGAAGCCATAGCTGAACAAGTCTAAGATATGCTGCAGGATGGTGTTAATCAGCCATAGAGGAGCCCGTGGGCTTCGCCTCTGGTTTTGGTTAGGAAGAAGGATGGTAGTCTGCGATTTTGCGTTGACTACCGGAAGCTTAACCAGGTTACAAAGAAATACGTCTAGCCGCTACCACGCATTGACGACTCTCTTGACCGGCTGCGGCGCGCGCGCTACTTTTCTTCGCTGGACTTAAAAGCGGTTACTGGCAGAATGAAGTTGACGAGCGGGATCGCGTGAAGACAGCGTTCGTGACGCCGGATGGTCTTTATGAGTTCAAGGTCCTTCATTTCGGTTTTTGTTCGGCTGCGGCAAAATTTCAGAGAATGATGGACGCAGTTTTGTTGAGTCTCGCATCAGCTCAGTAAACGTGTCGCAGTGGAGTAAATTCGAGCCAAGAGTAAAGGGACAATGTAGAAGTGAGGTCGTCTTGGAATCAAAGCTGTGTGGGCAAACTGCGAGGTAGGCAGCAGTCTCCCTATACTTATATGATAGTGGCTCCATGTTGGCTATCATAGGCTTTCTACTTTGACTATTCAGGAAGATATTTCACATGCTTTCAGAGCCCTCGCATTGCACAGCGGAATCGCTACTTGTCGCTACATCGAACAATTGAGGACAAAAATATTTGTCAACGAGAAAGATTTTTGTATATTTAAACATTTCGCTGAAACATGAATATATCCGCAGATCTCCCTACAGAGTATTTGAATTTTATTACTATTTACTTCTTTGATTTGAGGAAAATCTTTGGCTGCTGGTTATTATGGCAGTTTTAACTTCTCGGTGCGAGCGATGCAAAAAATTTATAAGAAAGATTTTGATACGCGTCGGTAGAATAGGCGATTATCTTCAACTGAGCGCACCTCCTCGTCGTTCCGGCAGACCTCCGACGAGCCTACCTCCGGCCACTTGGGTTTTGCCCGCAAACTTGCACGCGTGCGCCAGGCGTATTATTGGCCCAAACTTTCTCACGCCGTCCAACGTTACTTCAGAGGCTGCCGCGCATGCCAGCGTCGTAAGGCGCCTTCTCTCAAGCCAGCGGGTTTGCTCCAACCTATTGAACCGCCTCGGTGGCCGTTTGTTCAAGTCGGCGTCGATCTTCTGGGCCCATTCCTTGTGTCATCGGCCGCTCATAAATGGATCATAGTCGCGACCGACTATTTAACAAGGTATGCGGAAACTGAGGCGGTGCAGCGAGGCACATCATCTGACATTGCCCAGTTTTTTATGCAACAAATCATGCTACGTCATGGCGCACTGTCCCACGTAATCACTGCTCGAGGTACGGCGTTTACGGCACAGCTCATGCGCGACTTGTTCGAATCAGTCAACACGAGCCATCGCAAAACCAATGCCTATCACCCACAGACGAACGGGCTCACAGAGAGACTCAACAGAACGATCGCCGACATGATCGCAATGTACATAGAATCGCAGCACAAAACCTGGAAAGAGATTCTCCCGTACGTCACATACGCCTACAACACGGTGTTGTGCTGGCGCCCACATTTCGCTGGCTGGCCTGTCTGGAAACCAGCGCTGCGCGCTCGCCGTCGCGCAAAGCAAGCCCAGACTCTCTCGGACATGTCGCGGCTTGCAGCGTGAATCATCCCGCCCTCGCCGGCGCCCGACGCGGACCCTTCCTCCTCCCCCTCCTCTTCGTCGGTTCGAACACCTGCGAGGCTTCGCCGGCCGCCCGTTCCAGACTGCAAAGCCTTCAACGGCCGTGCGCCTCACCACCATTCGTATCATTGGAACGGTAGCCAGTGCCGCGACCTGATAGGAGGATTTGAACTGCTGGCTGCCGCAACGGATACCTGTGACTATAAAAACGGAGCCGCGCTGAGCCCGAGCAGCAGACGGGCAGCAGAAGAGCCATCACGCCGGAGCTACGCTCTCCGCCGGGGCCGCCCTTCTTCTTTGTGCTAGCCCGTGGTGCTCTTGGCCCTTGTATCATGTAAAAGCCCTTGTACATACTGTACATAAAAGTCCTTTCACTCACCGTCTCCTCGACCGTTTCTTCGCTCGGAGGCCCAGTCCCAACAGTGGATGGCAGCTGCAGGATCGACCGGCGTCAGCTACCTCGGCGCGGTGAGTGCCTAATGTTTTCCCCTCAATTCGCCAGACTGCTCTAGCGCACGTGATTGTAGTTTGGAGCAGGGTTGCCAGGTTTGGCTACTTTACGCCAAATTGGCTACTTTTGGGACCCCTTGGCGACAAAAATTTGAATTTGGCTACTTGGCTACTTTTTGGCTACATTTGAATTCGAAGTTAGGACTGAATAATAGACCTATTTTTTTGCCAATAGTCCCTGTGCATCTTTGCTGAAGTCCGTTAGAATGCCACATGTAACACTATTATTCCACGATGCCTGCCCTGTTGTTAAAAATTTACCTGTAATCATCTCCTAGACATAAAATACTTCTCGCTCCTGTGTTCACTTAATGCTCGCCAGACTTGTTCTCCCAGTCGAGACTCCGATACTCTGGCTCTGCTAAGCAATGCGAATATGTAGCTTCCTTAGAACTAGGAATAAGAATGTCATATCTCCAATCACTGAATGGACCTCAGGTAAATAGGGAAGTGTTTTGCTACTTAGCTGATAAAACTGTGTCATCAGTTGACTACTGGTTCAAAGCGAGTTGTTAGGCCGCGCATGCCAGCCCGACAGCCACTTGTATGATGCTGTGAATTACAGTCGTGATTGAAATTTTTCAAGGAACATGGTTTTTTTTAGCCCATTAGAGGCGAGCGGGGAATACCAGAAAGTTATGAAACGTGATGACGAAGGATCTTCGTATCGCATGCGATATAAAGTTGGGGAACCATAAGTGGCTGAAAAGCAACCCATTTGACCTGAAAAACTTTGGCCAAGGCCGCGTGCTTTCTATGCCTTCAGTACATATGAACTACACGTGGCAATCAGTCTGTTATGCAATAGAAAGCTGAAAAAAAGATCGCAGGAGAAAAACCGAACAAGAAATAGGCGCATATGAAATCATGCCATTGTTTACAGAAGTGAAAAATTTTCATGAAAAAAAATGTCATGCATGCCATATTTATATGGGAATGCGAATTGTTACGGCATTTGCTTAGTAACCCTAATTATTTCTCCTCTGCAGAGAAGAAAAACTCTTCTGGTTACTTTTCCCACCCTTTCACTCCCTTTAGAAATTCCGAGCGCGTTTCCGTGCTCCTGTCCCATGATGTTCAAGTATTTTCTTCCGTTTGATTTGTTGCTTTTATACTACAGTTATTCGCATCCAGTGTTAACCTGCATTCGGCAAGAATTACAAATTTGTTGCGCTGCTTTTCTGCAACTTTGGCGCTTTTTTGGCTACATTTGACACTCCGGCGACACGTTGGCTACTTTTTGGCTACTTTTGCGATTTTTGTGGCGCTTTATTGAGTTTAGGAACTGACAACCCTGGTTTAGAGCAGGACTGTGTGTTGCACTGGAGAGAGCTTTGCTGTTTCGAGAGAAGTCGGAGCGCTTGGAAACGAAAGCTGGTGCAGAGGGAGTAAACGAGGCGTTGTTGGAAAGAATTACTTGCGCGTGTCATGCTAGTAGCTCTATAGCAGGGAACAGCAAGGGAATTCTAAAAGGGCAACCTGCAAGAGACTATTGTACGCGATGGAGAACCTTAAAGTGAAAGAACTCGTTGAAATTTGTGAAGAGATAGGCCTTACCGTAGGCCATGCGAAACGAAAGCGTGCGATTCTCGAGATCATGCGGAAGGAGGGCGTAACGGCTGAAGAAGCCAAATAGTTCTTGGCTGAGACCAATAAACGCCGTGAGCACGAAGACGCAGAGCGAGAGCGACAAGAACGCCTCCAGCGGGAAGAGGCAGAGCGACAGCAACACCGAGAGACTAGAAGATTAAAAGAGATGGAGCTGCGGCAAAGCTCGACGGCGCCTAGCGTAGCTTCATTGACAGTGCAGGCTAACAGCCAAAGAATCCGAGACCAACTGCCACCGTTCGTAATCGGCGAGGAAATGGCAAAGTATCTCGTAAAATTTGAGCATATCTGCGAGAGGAGTGCCATTGAGCGAGAACTGTGGGCACAGAATTTGCTAGGTCTGCTTCCCGGGGAAGCATCTGACGTGATAATGTGTTTGTCGAAGGAGGCGTTCGAGAGCTACGAAAAGGGCAAAGAGGCCCTGTTGAGGAAATATAAGCTGTCACCTGAGGCATTCCGGCAAAGCTTCCGGTACGCGAAAAAAGGCAGTGAGTCGCACATCGACTTCGCGTTTAAGCTGAAAGCCGACGTAATTGAAAGGCTCAAGGGGGAGGAAGTTTATGACCACCGTGATAAGGCGGTAGAGTGTAATGCGCTAGAGCAATTCTACCCCTGTATCCAGGACGATGTAAGGCTCTGGCTGCAGGATAGGGTTACTGAGGTTAAGCTCAACAAGGCAGCAGAGCTGGCTGAGGAATGCTACACTCGCCGAAATTTGCACAGCAGGGTATTACGCATCGAAAAGGCGGAAACAAAGGATGCTTCTCTAAGGAAGCCTGATGGAAGGAAACCGTTCGCGCTTTGCGATTTTCGAAAAGTTGCGTCTGCTTTAAAGGAGGCTGTAGGCGAAGAACATAAAGAGTTAAGGAAATCTGACGATGCTCCTAAGCAGCGCGCTGATGCCGCACGTGCGTTTGAGTCACGGAGGCCTTTGACATGCTACCACTGCAAAAAGGAATGGCATATCGTGGCAAACTGTAGATTAAAAGGTTGCTTTTGGAATGATTCGGGAAACAGACAAGAATATGCGGTTGCCAGAATATGCGGTTGTTGGAACCATATATGCAGGAGATAAGTGTGAACGGTAAGAGGTGCAAAGCCCTTCGTAACTCGCCGGCAGCTATGGACATTGTCCACCCGTCTTTAGTTTCTTCGAATGACTTTACAGGAGAATGTGCGTGGATAAGGCAAGTAGCCGAAGAGCGATGTGCTTGCTTACCGATCGCTACAGAGATCATCGAGGGTCATTTTGGTCAGCTTAAAACCGAGGCGGCCGTGTCTTCCGCCCTCCCTGAGCATTTTCCTTACCTGTTTTCGAAGAGCTCAGAGCTGCTTCTCAAGGATAAAGGCAAATCGTTCTTTGCCGTTATGGCATGCATGGCCCTTACGCGATCTCAAGCGCGGAAGCTTTCGCAGAAACTTGACTTTGCACCGGAGAGGGAAACACCGCTTAGGGAAGCAGATGAGCATTGTAGCCTGGGTACGGTGTCGGTAGAACCTCACATCTAGGACTCTCGGGGAAGCGGAGAACTCGCTGCTAACGAAACTGAAAACAGTTTCTACGATAGTGGCAACGAGAAGGTAACAGCGACACCACTGAGCGATGCGGACTCCACATTGACCCCAGTTTCTGACAGTTGGCACGAGCTAACTCAGGTTGACTGATCGACTCTCGCTCGCGAACAGCAGGAAGGTAGCTCGATAAAAGCTTTGCTGGACAATGCTAAAGGAGGAACAAAGAAAAAGAATGTTTCATATCATAACAAATCCGGCTTGTGGTACCGAAGTTACGCTGACGCCCATGGTCGTAAGTACGAACAGCTTTTGATCCCACAAAAGTATCGCCGTCAGCTATTGAACCTAGCGCACGAAAACGCGTGGGCAGGGCACCTTGGCTTGAAAAAGACCAAAGCTAGGCTCGCCCAAGAGTATTACTGGCCTCATTGCTGGAAGGACTTTGAAGGCTTTGTGCGCTCTTGCAAGACTTGCCAGAGAGTAGGCAAATCTACCGACAAGTGGAAGGCGCCCATGAAACTGGTGCCAATCATAACTGAACCCTTCCTCCGGTTGGTAATTGACATTGTAGGGCTACTGTCCGAGTCCAAGAAAGGTTGTCGGTACATTCTGACTGCTCTGTGTGTCGCGGCAAAGTTTCCTGAAGCGATACCTCTCAAGGAGCTCAATTCTCCTCAGGTCGTGGATGCCCTTCTCTCAATTTTCACTCGTGTCGTTTTTGCTTCGGAAATTGAATGTGACAATGGCAGTGTCTTTACCAGCTGTCTAACCTCTACTTTTTTCCAAAGGTGCGGTATCAAGGTCGTACACAGCTCGATCCATCACCCGCAGTCCAACCCAGTATAGCGAATGCACTCGGTGCTCAAAAGAATATTGCGAGCTCTTTGCTTTGAGCACAAACGTTACTGGGACCCGTACGGAAATGTCATATCTGGTTTGTTATGAAAAAATCCAGATATGAACAAATAGGGAATTGGGCATATAAGGTCTTATATGAATATACGGGCATATATAGCGTGATATGCCCAATTCCCTATATACCATTATCTGAATGGAACTCATATAAGGAAATATATGTATATATGGTCGTATATGTCCTGATATGCCCAATTCCCTATATATCCATATCATGACTGAACTCATATATGACAATATATGAATATAGCTGGCATATATGGCCTGATATGCCCAATTCCCTATATATTCATATCATGATTGAACTCATATAAGGATATATCTGGCATATATGGCCTGATATGCCCCATTCCCTATATATCCATATCATGATTGAACTCATATATGGATATATCTGGCATATATAGCCTTATATGCCCAATTCCCTATATATTCATATATGGATTGAACTTATATATGGAAATATATGTATATATGGTCCTTATATAGCCAGATATGTCCTATCCTTATATGACCATATCTGATGGAGCCCATATATGGGATTTCTATATATGGTCTTTACATACCCAGATACGGCCAAATCCGTATATAGCCATATCTGCGAACAGTCATATAAGGATGAATATACTTATATGGGCCATATATGGCCAAATATAGATAAATCTGTATATGTCCATATTTCGCTGGAGCTTATATATGGAGCTAGTTCTATATACGAACATATACTGACAGATCTGCACATAACCTTATATACTTTTGGTTAAATGTTGAGGGGGAATTTCCCCTAAGGCGGAGCAGACTTCCATTAAGCTATTAATTACTTATTCGCATCCATCCAAGCACAGTCATACACCATGTCCCCAGACCAGGACGAATCTTTTTACGAAAGAGCAAAAGTTTCTGTGGAAGCTGTGTCGGGTCCCTTTGTAGCCGTGTGACTGCTTGGCGGAATGAAAATGAGTGATTACTCCCTTATTAAAACCTTATAAGCTTTCATATGGAAATATATAATAAATGGCAGCCTATGTATATGTGCCCTCATACGGCGAGATCTACCGAAGGAGACGGTACAAAAAAAATTGAAGAAATCCAACGATTTGCGGCAGGCTTCATCTGCAATCTCTGCAAGCACCTAGGCTCCCCTTCTCCAATGTTGCAGGCTGCTACTTTAGAACAACACCAGCATCACAGCCAGTAAAACTATTCTCATTCGAGTTCTGCACTGCTCGCTCTCAGTGACTGCCTGCAACAGCGACGCGGCCTTCTATCACATTAGCCAATAAAGAGTGAGCCTGGGGCGTGGCGTCTCCAAACAGTGATGGAGGGCGGCCAAACAAAATATGTAATGAAATGAGTTACAACCATTGCAGAATGCTGCCATACATATGCCGTTATCGCCACATGCAGACGTAAGCGACTGTGCAGTACGTCCTTACCGCTACTACTTCAGATATGTAATACAGGTTAAATTTTTGACGCAGATTTTTATTTTAAAACTTTGAGAGATACGTTGGTGCTATGTAGGGGGGTTATACAGGATGGTTAACATTATGTAAGCGATAAACCTGATATAATAGACGATTAATAAACTAACATTAACTAATGAACATTTCATTTTGATTCTAAGGGGCAACATTATGTTGCGAAATTAAAGGCCGTCATCGTAAAAGGTGAGCCCAGTTTCTAACTTTTCTTTTAATTGGTATAGGGGTTTGAAATATCGAGCGCCAGATTTTGCGCATTTCAAAGCTCGCTGAGTTGGTTTACCCGCATAGAAATGCATAAAACTGTCGGTCACTTTTTTTATGCATCAAACACGGACACCGTTTGTGTATTTTGTGATGTAGAAAAAGTTTCTTTGAATTCGGCGACGATACGACGCGCAGCGACGCGTTAATGAATATCCGAAGCGGACAAGGCAATTCACTGAGCTTACAAGTGTGTATGTTCAGTATTTCGAACCACATTAACGATTACGAAAATTTAAAAGCTAAGGTTATTTTTTTTACTGACGGCCTTCATTTTCGCGATACAGACTTACGCCCCAAAATCAAAATTATGAAAGCTGATTAGTTAAATATAATTAATCATTTCTCAGATTATTGAGCTCTATTACGTACATAATGCCCGTCTTGCTGTACGGTCCACCTTCACTGACCAAACCGACATATCTCTCGCACTTTGTAAAATAAAAATCTGTAAACGTTAAAAAATGTCATCCAATACATCTCTAAGTGCTGCTTTAAATTGAAGAACCACTCGGTTTTATGCTGCTCTAAAGCTCCTGATAATCATATAGCATAGGTAACACAAGTAACACAATTACTACACAGAAATTGCGCATTGGGGTACATTGGGAAATTGGGGAAATTATTGGGGTACATTTAATGCTCTTGTGGTTCTATAGTTCTGTATGCTTCTTATCGTCGATGCTTTTCTTTCTCGCTCCTTATTTCGCTGAGTTTAGTGCCCACGGCCAGCAACAGCAGCTTTCCGGAGAGCTCCCGCCCCTTCTTGGTCGGCAGGGCCGTTGTGTAGGCTGCGTGGGAGATAATTTAGAACGATCATGATATAAATCTGCGCAGAACTTGTGCACATGGCCACAGTAGCATAAGTTGAAGAATTATGCACTGAATCTGAGACACCCTACCGTAAAATCCATTGTGGGATATTAAAGGTGCCCTGCGACGTACATAAAGCATGGGTTCTTTAATCTTTGTATGCAGAGTAAGGGACATTGTGAGTCCTGAACGCGCAATGAGATCACCGAAATCATACTATTTGATATTTTAATCTTCGCTAGAAATGCTTGTTTCGAGCCGATGGTGTCGCAACGCGGCGGCCATTTGCGGCAGCGGAAATGAGGTAGCATCTAGATAGAGCGCTGCCTTTCTCATTGATTGGGCGTCCAGTTTGCATATTGTTCCTTCATACTTGTGAAATGGATCCAAAATATTATGTCTCTGAGTACTGAAAGCTTTTTCGCATGCCACAAAAACTGGAGAGAAGCAGGGAAAGCGAACGAAAACTAACAAGAATACAGCTAGGGGCGACATCTTCCATTCCGCTTCAAACCTTCATGGCGGCCAGCGCTGTTCAAAAAACGTTGGCTCAGACCAGAAAGCGCGCGCGTCGAGACCAGCCGTGACCATACCAAGAAGGCAGCGAAAAAAAAGCCAGTCGATACACCTTGCCCAAAATGTGAAGAGAAAGGCCGGACAGGAGACGGGAGTCGAGTTTGGGGGGGAGGGGGGCTACCGCTGACAGCCTTGCAGTCCGACTAAAAAAGAAACTTCGGGGAGCTTCCTTTGTCGTTAGTCACCCCTGCCCTTACTACGGCGTCGCGTACACGGGGGGAAGACGCCGTCAAAATGCGCGGCTGTCTACAGCCCCGACAAAGCCACAACTGCATGCACGCTTCCGCTGCGTGGGCGCTAGGCCAACACCACGGTACTGGGTACTGGGTGAGTGAAATGGGAGAGTGAAATGCGTTTTCGTCTGAGCTTTTCATTTCGAATTTTCAGAGTGGATTAACTTTCGCTTGCATGCTCCGATGTCAATAATTCTTTTTGCTCTGGTCTCTGGAACGCATGATGAATCTATTTAATAATATTAACTGGTACAGAGCAAATCATCGCGATGCCCCTTTAAAAGCTTAGCCTCATGCTTTTTTTTCGGGCTTTACCATTAAAGTTTCCTGGCACAACCGCGAACGAAAACAGGTATACGCCAATTGTTTCTGAAACACGTTCGTTCGCACTAACCACCCGAAATAAAACGCGTAGCAGCTCTTCATTCCACTGCTCCTGCTTAGCTGTAGAGCGCAAGCCTTGTGGCAAATGTAATGGGGCCATTGTAACCTAATTGGATACGCAGAACGCAGCAATGCTGATCCCGTGTTAAAATAGAATTAGCACTATTACTTACGACAATGAAAAGGGTTCAGTTCCTGATACGTGCATATGACAGAATCCATGACTGGTTGTTGTCTACGTCTCGTTACTTAGAAAATACATCCCTAACTAGCCCCGCAATGTGCTTAGCGAGGTTAGTCTTATGTTTTTTGCGTTACACAATTCATATCATGCACTTGAACTACCGCTGGCAGGAACGCAACTCGGTGGCGGTAAAAATTTCGCTACTGAAAAATGAGAGATTACTCTCCGACTGCACATACAAATAAATCATGCATTATGATACCCTTTAGCTCAATTTATAGCCCTATCATCGAAAACTGACGACAGCATTGACAAAGGTAACCAACAAAGCAATACGGGAAAAACAGTAAATGGTTGTTCACGCTTACCTGAAATATTGATGATTGCAGGTGCACAGAATCCTTTGTATTTCCCGCTCACTTGCACCCTGGATCCTTCCGATGGCTCATCATCCCATGCATGCTTGGCGCAGGTCATTTTAACGACGTCAAAAGTGTCTTCTTCCTCAAAACGCACAAGTGTGGCGCTGTACCATGATTTCAAAGGGAAAACAAGTGGATGCAACAACGGGTATGACCGGAAATTGCTCGCCCGGCACGAAAGTGCGTAGCACACTGCAGAGTCCGGCTTCTAGCTCTGTGCAACAGACGACAGTCAAGGGTGGCGCCACCAATGCCTTCCCTAGCAGATATCTGTGCATATCTGTGCATGTCAGATATCGGCACCTGCGCACGGGCGCTCGCGCGCGCGTCAGAAGCGGGGTCCGGTTTACAACAATGGGAGGACCGCGGGGGCTGTCGGAGACTCTTTTTCTTCATGGCTTGAAGCTCTCCTGCCCTAAATTTTCTTGGAATCCTTGCAGCTCCCCAACCATCTCTTGTTCACGGCTTGACATTTTTTTCAGTCGGCTCCCGAGGGAGAGCGAGCCAGCACCAGGAGCATAGAGGTTCATGCCACTTTTCGACGCCCGTCGCGGTGCGTGCTGGGCGTGCAGGCGCTTCGCGTGTATGCCTTGGAAGTGTCCATCGAGATGGAGCTTTATATCGCGTGGATCTTTATCAAAATAAATATAACTAACGATACCCCTGCTGCGTCGTGTTTTTGGATCACTCTGTAGGACGTATTATGTAAACTGAACCGAATAAATATTTCGTCCTATCTACATAAACCAAGGAGAGGCTTGATTGAGACCTGTTATATTCGAAGTGATTGTTAAAGCGAATTTCGAAAATCGCTAGCTCTCTGCTCCTTGTGCTGGACACTGCGCAATGAATTCGACCATACATCACGTCAGATACATCACAAAGGTCCCAATCGCCTTTCCTAGAGATTGATACGATGCGCAGCTTGACGTTTGCATTCGCTCGCAGATTTAGCATCTGCTTGTTCCGCAGATTCGGCATCCCATGCGTGAGCGGTCTTCTCTTCTTGAATGCCTATACTAGCTGCCCGTTGTGGCACATAATCACGTCATTTTACATGTTTGTTGCTTTAGGACAGGGTGGATTACGGGAACGTTTCAGCTGGTTATCAAAGGTAACGGCGCGCCTTCTCTATCAAATATGTAGCTAGTCAAACGGCAATTTCCGTTTTGGACAAATAGGTTTCATGAGTTTTTTGCACACATAAATGATGTTGTGAAGGTGCGGTTTCACAATTTATATTAAGAAATGATTAGCGGTACACCACAGCGGTTTCTGTATGCAAGTTATTCGGCCAAGCGGCCGTATAGTGTGGTGGAATTATCACCGTTAATTTCCTAACAAACCTCTTAAAATTCTAATTACTTGTTGAGGCTTAAGTGCTTGTTTTTGTGAAAACACAGGCAGTCATTGTGTTAGGGCGTTATCTTTGCCTGAATTTTTCAAAAAACAACGGCGTTCTGAGGTATCTTCAATGTCCGTTTAAATCGACGTGATTACGACCTGACTAGAGTGACCAAAGGCGCCAAACTTTTCCCTGGTGTGATGATCAGGTGCATCTCGTGATGTTTCTTCGATTTCTCTTGCCTAGAATGAAACAAAACACTTTTCAGCTTCATCTAGCGCTCGTCGTCATGAACACACAAAAATCAGCAACAAATGCCTTCTACCAGGGAACAGCAGTTAGCATACTTCATTGGAAAAAATAGTTCGCTGGTATATACTGTTTTGCATGCATAATTGCACGGATTGGGTCGGAATTTTTTTTTGAGGGGGGGGGGAGGATTTGTGTGCGCTGTACTCCATTGCAGCAGACAACAACATGTTGTAGTTCTTTAAGGAGAAGCAGAAGGCTGCAACGGCTATAAGAACCGAATTGCCTGATCTGAGGGTCGCTTTTCACTCCAAAGTTGAAGACGGGGATCGTCATCATCGTCATCCGTGATCAATTTTACAAGACAAAGAATCCTCCCATTGACCACCGATTAGCTGCTGTTGAATTCAGTCGGGCAGGGTCAGGCTACCCTTGTTTTTTGTCACATCTGCTCATCAGACATTCCATAAGCTTTGACTGTGACTCGCTGCCCTTGGAGTCCACTCTGCCACTCTAAACGCCGACCTTTGTTCGGCTCGTTACTTGGCCACCCTAAGCTCATTTTTCCGCATTTTGTTAGTGCTAAGATATGGATGACACCAGTTTGTTCAGTAATACTCTAATCGCTCCCCTTGACGTTATCGCTAGTATTTTCCTTGCCATGCCCAATGCGTGCTACACGGCTGCTTGAAATCCCGTCGAACCGATCGCCACTCGAGTCGACAGAGCTTTGCGGAAAATGAGAAAAAGATATCTTAGTGGAAAGTTGAGCACTCAGAGGCTCTTCGGCGTCCGGCCGACATTCGACGGTTTCAAATGCTTACGAAATGCGAACAGAGACCGCCCCTGTCATTGGCGGTGGCCGTTATCTTGCCTCAGAGCCGCGTCCCGCAACTGCTTCGGCCCTCTTGATTTCGACATCTGCTGCTGACTTGTTTCTTCTCCTCTTTGTTTAGCACACTGCTTGCGTTGTCGCTAATTTAGTGCTTCAAGTTAATGACTCGTCATTCAGCATTTACAGCGTGCGCGTGAAATTTCAGCGGGAATACACAAATGTCGACTGCACTGCAGTACCACCGTTGTCTGCATACCTGTTATCGTTTGTATATGGCATAAAACGCAAGCTATGTTGAATATTCTCTTTCTGATGCGCGGATTGCAACTATGCTTGTTTACACAGCATGATCACTGCAAGAAGACCGGATGATTGCGACGAAACACTTGATAGCCGGAGAACTGGCGCTTCCCGGCCGTGGTAGATCCGCTTTCTTCCATACCACAAATACTCGGTGCTGAACTGCTTTATCCAGAAGCATGTTCGACGATTGATCACATCAATGAAAATGATCTGATTTGTTATCCACGAGCGGCGCCAGTGGTCGACTGTTGACAGCTCCCTAAAGCAATGCTCGGCATGCCGGGTGGCGTATTCGCCAACTGCAGCCTGTACAGCCACATGGCTTGAAACCACGGTGAATTGATCACGGTGACTGAAGATTGTCACAACGGCTTACCTAAAAGGGATAATAAATCCTCTTAAATGGCGTTATATGCCACTAAGCATCACGATTTGCGACCTAAAAGGGAAAAAATGAAAAAAAATGAAAATAAAAAAAAACAATAAAATTACAGTACAGAGAGCGGAGTCGAACCGCCCGACCTTCCATACGCAACACGTGCCTCTAATCCACTGAGCCATAGTGGCGACGTCAAGCCGTCGTTCGGAATGAATATTTATAACCAGCCTTAATGTGGCTGCTACCTGCCGGTGGGCGGCGCTGTCATCGCTGGCTGTACCGGCTGCATTTGGCGAACAAGCTGCCGGGTGACACCGGCGCTTCCCGCTCGTTCTATTTGTCCTGCGATATGAGCAATCCTCCGCTAAGGGTTGCAGTTTCCAAAACTTCACTTCTGACCATTTGCATTCGCCAAAACTTGTGTATTCGCTCTCCACGAAAGCCGAGACCACATACGCGAACAATGCGGACTAGCGCTTATTCGTCGAAAGCAAGGGTCTCATCGAAGCAGCTCATGATGGCGCTGGAGAGCTCGGAAAGCGCCGTGATATGGTCTCGTTGCGTGCACAATGGACTTCAAGAGACAAAAGCTGTCTTTCTATGATTTAGTATTTTTTTGCGGAAATATGGGGAGTCATCATACTAAGAAGCAAACAGAATGAGCGGGAGCGTCAGGTTCATTATAACTATGATCGGCTATACAATCCAGCCGGAATGAAACGCGAACACGCATATCGCCTTCTTTTTCTGCATTGCAGAGAAGTATTCACTTGGAGCCAGTTAAAAAATATGTACTTAGGTAGATCCTTCACCCAGACACAGGAATCAGCCTAGTTCTGCACAACAGCTGAAAGTATACAGGCAAAATATTTTTTTTTGTTCACATGGGCTGTTCGCTTGCCTTGCTGTAGACGGAACAAAATGGGCTGTTAACATATCACCAGTAAATAATTTACATAGCATTTTTTTTTTCTCACATGGTGTTTCGAATGGGGTTTTAATAGCCGAACGATGGCTGTGGTGTCCAAGTTAAGTATAGGCTCCATGCGCTGCATTTTGGCGAGCACGAGTGACGTCATCTGGGTAACAGGGAAGGGGGAGGGAGGGAAGGTGGACGTCGCTCTCTCGCTCAGTTTGCAGTCAGCTAGGAGAGCTCCAAGATATTCCCTCCGAAAGCGAAAACAAACTTCACTAATTATGGGTGGCTCGACCTACTGCTGTGTTTATATATCGAAGATAAAATTACATCTCTTTCCATGGAGATCATTCATGCTTGCGCATGCACATGAGGGTCCACTGGAACAGAGTGTATTTTGGAACTAAATTCATGAGTGCGAACTGGGAGCGGATTTACATAGTCTAGGGTGTTTTCAATGTGCCATCACTGGTAGGAGTCCTAGGAGTTGCTTTGTTTCTTTGTGTAATAAGAGAAGTAATGCGCTGAGTAATAGGCAGTGGTTTTAAGGGGCGTTCTTGGAGCGGGCATCTGTAGTTTCAGACTACGGTTTGTTATACATCTGTGTGGTCGAGCGGGTTAGGGCAGTTTTTTTTTACATGCATGCGTGCGCGTTGTGGGTACGATGTCGTTTTTCTGAGCGTGCTTATGTAGTTTTTCACGATGTTTCGCTTACAAGTTTTTCTGTATGGATTTGTATCACGTTGCATAGAGCGGTTTAAATTTTTTATATTGATATTGGTGAATTCCCGCCATCTAAAACCCTTTTCTTGATCAATAGAAAGAAAACTAGGAAGGGCATTACATTTTGTAAAGTAATTTATTGCATTTCACATCGCTAAACCCTTCCTGAAGTTTATCATCACAATGCGATACATCACGTCAAAATTCCTTTGCTGTCCCTAATTAAATGAATGCCCTGAGGAAATACCTAACACAAAAGTCCTGTAACATACTCAGCAAGCAATGCTTAGTCTTTTTGTTTACTTACACCTATGCTTCTCTGAGCAGAATACATGTACATAAAGCAAACCAGTGTTCATCCTGAGACATGCAGTATATAGCACTACCATTGTCTTTGTGTAGTAACGATGCGTTTTTCGCAATTCCAGCCGACCATGTTATGCATGCGGCTGATTTCATTATGTGAGTCAATTAGACACCTGTTCTTCAAACTGTAAGGGCTCTTAAAGGAGTATGGACACCTAACTTTTGGGTGCGTGTTTTCTTCTTTGTAATGATGCGTGAGGCATTATTATACATGGAGTACCACGTGGTGCTCCTAGAACTGCTAAATAATTTATTATTGATTTTTTGTCTTGCTGTTTAAACTTCAATAACTTCACTATGAGTGGGACGTCAATGAGTGAGGCACGAAAAACTGCGATGTAATAGATGCGTCCTCGTTTTAATTCAGTACAATGCTGGAGCCAGTCAGCCAGCTTCACTATCCGGACTTGTAACGAATGTAAAACAGCGATTATATTGCACTTTTTTCATGCCTGCTGGTCATTTCCGAAATTCTGTGCGGGCACGTCGCCGGCGGAGCGCATGGAGTCAGCAACGCCTCGACTGGTACCCGTGCTGCTCGCGCTGCTGACACTCTTTCTTTCATTGTGAGTACGTGCCGTCCTGCTTGTGGATGCACAGAAGAGGGGTTGCCGCTCGTTGTGAGTCATGATTGGAATGCCGCGACGTTGAGAGAGTGGAGAAACGTATTGTTGAGTCGTTTGCTGCCACAATAGTTCTCACAACATCAACGGCGAAGAGCAGCCAGTGTAACTCTATAGATTTTCTGGACATATGTCCCACATTCCTGGAAAAAAATTAATATTCGAAATTTGTAATCTACTGCTGAGGAAATTTTGGAGGTTACGGGGAATCTTTTCGATGTGTAGCAAAATCTTGCAGAACTTTTCCATCGCTCGCATCGAGCGATAACAAAAACATTAATAGCAAGAAAAAAAAAACAAAACCATGCAAGCATGTCGACGGGAGGTTGGTATAGTGAAATCTTCCAGTGTATAAAAAAAAATGCGTTCATACACTTTTTCCCATTCAAAAATGGTTTTCCAGGGAATTGCTGTCTGTGAAATGATTGAGAACGAGAGACGGCAAGCCTGGATAACTTCTGTGCGCAAGCTGAAGTAGGCGGTTTTCTCTTGCTAAATTCGTTTGGTATGTGGCACATGCATATTATTTCTGACGAATTTTCATTGTAATTCATTAAGCATGCAGTGTTTAGTCGTAGAGCTCACGCTAACGAAACTATTTTTTTTCCTGTAAAGCCCTCCGCCGGTCAGGTAACGCAAACAAATATTTTGGAGGCTGACATCAACAGCTGCGTTAGGCAGACGCGTGTGAGGCAAGGTCAGTGATCGCCTCATTGTTCCTTTGTGTGACGCCCGGCTCAATTTCCAAGTTAATTTGCTAGATGTAAAAAATGTCTCAAAGTAAAAGTAGTAAAGATATTAGCTTGCACATGAGTGAGCATTTTAATATAAGCGATGGCTCTGTAAATAAATTGTTTTGGGAATGCACGTGCGCTGCAATCGGCATTAAATTAAATGTACCAACCACTGCGCAGTGACTGACCAAACTATAGCATTTTTTCTGTTAGCCGTAAGCGAGCAGCTGGTAAGCACATTTCGCGCGTATTTTCGTTTTTCTTTTCAGCCTCGCCTATCTTTATTTTACGTCCAAATAAACACATACTCGTTCTTATTCAGCGAAAAACGTAAAAAAATTCCAAGTATTTGGCCAAAAAAGTTGGGTACATCGAACTGCTCAGCTACCCAACAAAATTAAGTATTTTTCGAAAATGTCCCTGCCATATAAAAAAGGTATTAAGCTCGAATTCCACGTCTTAAATGAACTTGCCATTTACTTGCGACACACATTTCGGCGCAACGGTGACGGCGGTTTCGTCAACAATCTGCTCCACGAAGTGGACCTGATGCACTGTCAGTTCTCTTTTTTTTTTCAGGTTCGGCGCAGAAAAAAAATATCGCTGACCACTCTTTCTTGGAACCTGCACCTGAGAGGGTACTGTCGCGATAGAAAGAAATGCGAACAGCGCGGCGCCTAATTCGAGCACAAGTACGCTACAGACATGAATTCCAATATCGTAGTGCGTAGGCAACATGCTGTTCACATTATTTTCTATCGCCCTTGTACATTTTCCTAATCCTCTTAATCTCGTCAGCGTTCCAGCACGAAAGAAAAAGCAAGCGTCAGCGCAAACAGATTTCCAGGCAGTCCAACACGTGCAAAGCATGTGCGGAACTGGTTTTTTTTTTCAAGAGAGAGGGCGTTACGCGCAACTTCTCAATGGTATGGGTGACAGGTCTGTCCGGTCAATTGTGGGGAGTCGCGGGAGACGGTGCTATGGTGCTTTTCACTCGCGCTTGCAACGCCCCTCTGCAAAGCTCTGGTTCCCTCGGTACCCTCGGCGTGCCTTTCGGAGCGAAAGAAAAGGGGAAAGTGACATGGACCTGGACTACATACCCTCCAGCTATGTGTCGCTTTTCTGCTGTTCTGGGGGGGCTCTCGAGGGTCCGCTTTTTCACCGCCTCAGCAACGCCATCTCTCGCTCAGTAGGGTAAGGAACATTTTGCCGTGAGTGGTGACTATATTCTAGGCACTATTGGTGGCTGACCGTGGACACAGCGGCGACTCATTTATTACGCAAATAAAGGATGTCTTGCTTCCCCGTGATGGCCTGTCTCAGAACTGGCATCTGAATATCGGCCGGCAGGGGAGGTTGGATTATGAAGGGAAGAAAAAGTTAAGGAGAAAAGAAACAGATCAACGCGCATAGTATCAAGAACTATTTGCAGAAGATTTTTTACAAACTGTTCAGCTTGGCACAACAGTAGCAGTAGAATGGCGAGCTTGGTCAGTACACCACGGAGACTCGGCGGCGCGGAAAAGGCGATGGGTAAAAGATTTGCGTGTAGCTGTGGAGTTTTTCTCGTCTGCATTGTAAACGTTTTGCTGGCAGCTCTAGATAGATGAATTTCCAAATATTTTGTATTTTTTCTCTGACAATTATACTAGAGCGTTTTAATCTTCATCCCTGTGCCGCAAGGAGCGATGTGTTATTTACGCTCCTGGACAAGAAATGGCCGTATGCTGCAGCGGTTTTGCAAACGTTTGTTGTCTGGCATTACCGCAAACAATGCAGGTTTCCCAGTCCTTCAGAACGACATAGTTTTGGGGAACTGCGCCCAAAGAAGGAACGTACACCGCACCACCGGCTTGATGGTTTGAGTATTCATCACGTTTGCGAAGGGGCTGAGTTCGATTCCCAAGCGCTTGTTGTACGTTCGGGACTCTATAATCTATCAATGTTCCTAAAAACTATGATTTCGATCGCAACCAACTCGCTGGACTTGTAATCCACTTATTTAGACCCAGTCACGAAGGTTCAGTTCGCAAGGAAGGTTCGAAGTCCACCAGTTCGAAGATAGAAAGCGCGTATATGCATGTATTAGTACATTTAAATCATAGCAAAGTTGAAGGTAATTTATAGCACTGTACTTTAATTCACCTTAGTTAAACACCGCTATGTAATAGCAGTCTAACTTGATTGAAGCCTCAATCATACAAAGCTTAGTACCTTGTTGTGCGGTGTGTTTCACCATCTTAATAAACCAATAATATCATGTTTGACACAGAGTTAATTAAGTTCGGAAGTATATGGCACAAGCATCCCATATATGAGGTAGGATATGTTCCATATCTGCGAGATTGTTTCCATATAAGGATTTGAAGGTCCCCATATAAAGAAAGAGAATCTATATAAGGACGCAAATACGACTATATATAGCAGTATATGGCATTATATAAGGTACCTTATGGCCATATCTGCCCGTATTTGTTGTCTTATACGCCCATATATAGCAGTATATGGAGGCATATCAGGTTTCCCATGGTCATATCTGGCCGTATATACGACCATATATGGACCTATTTAACTGCATATGATCCCATATATGAGTATATACAGCCATATATAAAATATATCTGGCCCTTATCTACCATTTTCGTAAGGGAAAGCCAGCGTGCCTGCAGCTATGTTCGCTTTACGATCCGCTCCCCATGAGACCACAGGCTTCAGCCCTGCGGAGCTTGTGTACGACCGTAGCTTAAGAACACCACTGCGCATGCTGCGAGAGTCGTGGGAAGGCGATGAGGAAGACCCAAACGTCGTCACGTACGTCCTTAACCTACTTCAAAGCATCGGAAAAGCGAAAGATCTTGTCGAGAGCCACATGAAGGCAGCGCAAGAATTGTCAAAAGCGTACTACGACAAGTCAGCAAAGAAGCGTACTTTCGAAGAGGTCAGCCAAGTAATGATACTGCGACCGTCTAAGAAAAATAAGTTTGAGGTCTAGTGGGAGGGGCCATCGAACGTGGTATCAAAACTTTCTGATGCCAACTACGAAGTTAAACTAGGTAGAAGGCTTTAAAAAAATCTATCATAGTAACCTGATAAAACCATACATTCAGCGTCACGCTGTCGTGAATGTGATTTTGAACGGTTCGGACGAGGAAGGTGCAGAAATCCTGACCTCTGTGGACATGAAGGAATTCGGTTCGGATGCAAAGTTAGAACAGGTCAACCTAGAACCACGTCTAAGCCAAGCCCAGAAGGAAGACTTGAGAACGATTGTTTCTGAGTTCGAAAAAGTGTTTTCGGATCGTCCCGGAAAGACGACGCTAATTGAGCACGATATCGAGCTAATGTGTGAAGAACCGATCCGTAGTAAGCCGTATCGCTGTTCTCCAGTACAGAAAGAAGTCATGGCAGGTGAGATCAAGCGAATGTGCGACCTGGGAGTCAAAGTACCGGGTGAGAGCGATTACACATCGCCCTTGATACTAGTGCAAGTACCGGGAAAAGATCCCAGACCGTATATTGATTACCGGCGACTAAACGCGATAACCCGGATTAGACCTATCCAATACCAGACCTTGAGGAAAGGGTGGAGACAGTGTCAAGGTCGAGTTACATATCCACACTAGACCTCGTGCGAGGCTATTGGCAAGGCCCCTTTAAAGAGCGCGCCAGCCGCTACGCCGCGTTCGTTTCCCCATTCGGAACATTCCGCCCAGTAATGTTGAGTTTCGGACTCAAAAACGCGCTATATCGCTTCTCCAATCTAACGGACCACGTACTCCATGGTCTGTCCGAGTACGCGCTCCCGTATCTCGACGATGTCGCCATCTTTTCTAACACATGGGAAGAACATGTAGATCACTTACGAGTCGTGCTGAGCAGGCTGAAAGATGCCGTCCTCACAGTCAAACCTGCCAAATGCCAGCTAGGTTGTCCCGAAGTGACTTACCTAGGGCATGTGGTGGGGCGTGGCCGGCGTAGACCGTCATAAATCAAAGTAGCCGCTGTCGTAAACTACCCCCGGCCAACCACTAAGACCGAGATAAGGGCCTTTTTAGGCTTAGCTGGATATTGCCAGCATTATGTAAGAGATTACTCGACGCTTGCCAGTCCTCTCACAGACGCGCTTCGAAAGTCGGAACCCGTGAAGGTATCATGGGAGCAAAAAAAAAAAGAGAACGCGTTTCAAATGCTGAAACAAGCCTTGAGTGAGGAGCCAGTTCTAATGGCGCCTGATTTTTCAAAAGGCTTCATAATTCAGTGTGATGCCAGTGATCGGGGCATGGGAGCTGTGCTATGCCAAGAGGATGATGAAGGCAAGGAAAGGTCAGTTTTGTACTAAAGCCGTAAGTTGATTTGCCGTGAAGAGGCGTACAGCACTTCTGAAAAAGAATGCGCCTGCCTGGTATGGGCCGTTCAGAAGCTCGCCTGCTACGTCGCCGGTTCCAAGTTCGTAGTAGAAACCGACCACTGCCCACTAACGTGGTTAAGCAATATGTCGTGTAAGTGCGGCCGGTTGCTGATGTGAAGTATGATACTCAAACAGCACAATCTTGTCGTTCGTTACAAGAAAGGCCAGTTAAACGCGAACGCAGACGCACTAAGCCGTGCACTCTGAGCGAGGCTACCTTCGACCTCCTCGTGATTCACATTTTTTGACTTCGCGAACGGTGGTCAAGTTCGCTCGTAAATCGGGGCAAAATTGATGTCCTCATTCGCGGCCTCAGGCGATTGTTTTCCTGCGCAAATGATCTCGAGGGACCCAATTTAGATTCATTTCATTCCTTGTGTTGCTTGCGTTTGACACTTTGTTCGAGTTCTGCTTTCAAGAGTTCCGGTATCCCACTTGAGTCTCTTGTTGAAGAGGGAGCGAAAAGGGGACAGAACTATTGCTTGCGGAGTTTTCATGACCTTTAAGTCTGGCGCTTTGACGGGTGACGGAGGGCACTTGCTCGTGTTGGGTGTTGTCTGTGGTCGGTCGGTATTTGGCAACATGCAGAACGATCAAGCTCTTCGTAAGGACCAAGCGAAGCTGGTTCAGTCACTTGGGCGACAAGGCGGCGGAGCAGTGATCCAGTCCTGACGAGCAGGACCTGCTCACGGAAAGGAGCCTGGAGCTACCTGCGGCTGAACACCGGACGAGAACTTGGAGGAGCCTGGTGTACGAGCGCGCCCCGCATCCGAGCCACGCGGAAGCAGCTCGTCTTCGTGGCGCATTGTCTGGCAGCTGTGGTGCTGTTGTGCTGGCGCCCAAATTTCGCTGGTTGGCCTCTCTGGAAACCAGCGCTGCGCGCTCGCCGTCGCGCAAAGCAAGCCCAGACTCTCTCGGACATGTCGCGACTTGCAGCATGAATCATACCGCCTCGCCGGCGCCCGACACGGACCCTTCCTCCTCCCCCTCCTCTCCATCGGTTCGAACACCTGCGATGCTTCGCTGGCCGCCCGTTCCAGACTGCAAGCCTTCAACGGCCGGGCGCCTCACCACCATTCGTCTAATTTGAACGGTGGCCAGTGCCGCGACCTGATTGGAGGATTTGAACTGCTGGCTGCCGCAACGAAAACCGGTGGCTATAAAAACGGAGCCGCGCTGAGCCCGAGCAGCAGACGGGCAGCAGAAGAGCCATCACGCCGGAGCTACGCTCGCCGCCGGGGCCGCCCTTCTTCTTAGTGCTAGCCTGTGGTGCTCTTGGCCCTTGTATCATGTAAAAGCCCTTGTACATACTGTACATAAAAGTCCTTTCACTCACCGTCGCCTCGACCGCTTGTTCGCTCGGAGGCAACATTTCGTCCGGTCTACGGACGTGACGTTCAGACGATGCTGGATGCAATGCTTCCATGCTGCACTGATGACCACCCACTAATGCCAGACGCCGAACAGTTCGCTCAGCGCGCCGAGGAAGCACGTCAACTTGCCCGTATTCACATTCAGCGGCAGCAGAGCACGGATGCGTGCCGCTACAGCCTCCGTCATCGGCACGCCGAATACCATCCCGGTGATCAACTTTGGGTGTGGACCCCGGTACGCCGCCCAGGCTTGTCTGAAAAAGTGCTGGGCCGTTACTTTGGACCTTACAGAGTTTTGCGCCGTGTCACAGAAGGGACCTACGAAGTCCTTTCTACGGGACTGTGCAGCCTCAGCGTCGCCCACCCCACTCTGAGATTGTGCACGTAGTCCGCACGAAACCGTACTTCACGCGGTAATGGACAGTACGCTCTGTGTTCCGCTAGTTGTCGCGTGGGACACCTTCGCCCACCTACCTTGTAGATTTTTCTGTGCTTGTGCTGTTGTTTTTTTCCTTCCGTTGCTCTTGCTCCAGCCCCTCTTTTATATTCTTTTTTTTGGGGGGGGATGGGGAGAAATGCCACCTGGTGTTCTCAGGTGGCGCATGAAAGAGAAGGCCTTGAAGTGTCTCGCGCTGGCTGCCGTATTCTGTTGGTTAGCGTCTTGTCGCCCTATCTTCCGTGATAATATGCATATAACAGTACTGTAATATATTCCAGTACTCAAACTTTTATCAGAGGATGCTGTACATGAAGCCCTGCAGCAATGGGTACTAAGCAGATTGTAGGATTTTGAGCAGAGCCGCTGGGGGTTGTGTAGCTGGCATTAGGGGAGAGCAATCACCGGCGGTGATGGCCTTCAACGCCATTTTACTCTCTCGCCTAAACTAAAGATGTTCTCATAAAAACCACTGAGCGTAATTACAATCATGCTAGATATTCCATGAGCAGCAGTTTGTATTTTCACTTCAACCTCGTCAGCATGCAATTTACGCCTGAATACGGACAAACTCTTGCAGCTTCAGAATTGGTTTTTCATTTTCTTAAGCTGTCCTATTCGGGTCCAAAGAAATGTTTGATATAGTAGATAATTCACTAAGCTAAAGAAGCATTTTTCATTGCTCACGAATGTAGCCAACGCTTTCTGAATATAACTAACAGTACTTTTTGTGCAAAAGTAATGAAATAAAAACATTGCAGTGGTTTAACTCCCCTAAACCTAGTTAGCGAGAGCGAAAGCTCCATTACATTTGGCGGCGCCTGATTTGACTGAATTGTCATGCAATGTTACACAATTCCTCGCCGACGCAGTAGCTTGGGCTCTCCACCGTCGCCTCTCACGATTTCCAACAGCCACTTAGCGAATCGTTTCCTACGCTCTTCCTCGGTTTAGGCTTCTGCCTTAGCACGCTTAGCTTCTCGTCCTCTCTGTAACGAAGCAGCACGTCGTAACATTTTAGCCGGAAGATCAGACATAGCCTACTGTCTGCAGTACAAAGTCCTCGCAGGCGTTTCAAGTACACTGCCAGCCGCGCTCTCATCCGTGGCGAAACTGCATTCGAGAGCGCCTTCGCCTTCTTTATACAAACGCCAAGCCACATGCAATGTTCACAAGACCACATCTGGTGAAGCTGTGGTCGGCTGTCCGCGGTTGGGGCAGTGGCGTGGTGCCTGCAGCTGCGGCGACTCACGTGATCTGACGTCATAGCCTGACGTCCAGCTCTCCTCCTGCTGATGGTCAAACTGCAACACCCGATGACCTCGACGAAACTTGGCACAGTGGAGCTCGCGCTCTAATATAAAAATGTTTTCTCATAGCAACTTATTTTTGACTACCATTGAAGTACGATGTTTCTCTATTGTAGAGGAGAAGGTTACGCCAGTTGGTGTAGTGACATATTAAAGAAAACTTGCGCAGATTAACACGAGGTGGAGGGAGAAACACGCACACACACACGAACGCAAACCTGCAACTGTATTCTCGGAAACGATACAACCCCTTATGAAGCAGGAAGGGCGCAAGCGTACAATATTTAGTGCAACACGCGTGGGAGCACATCGGTGCAGAAAGTATAGCATCAGTGATAGGCACAAGACAATTCATACCGGAACCAAGCGGAAATGCCCAGAAGCCAGGAACAAGGAAGGGGGTTATCGAATGCGAAGGAAATCAAGTTCTTTTATGAGAAGGGCTACCGGTGCCTTGCGCTCGTGTGTGTGTGCGTGTTTCTCCCTCCGCCTCGTGTTAATCTACGCAAGTTTCCCTGAATTTCTCTATTGTTTAGGGGCTATTTTTCGCCTAAAAAAGGAAATGTTTTGTTCGTAAATCTTTGCTTGAGACCTCGTTTTCCACCCATCTTGTCAATTCAAGCGAGTGTAACTTGTGGGGAAGGTTTATTTTTCCATAAATATTGCGGGAATTTACTTTCGAATGTGCGACAGGAAAGCAATCATATCTGCAGGTATAAGAAATCGGCAATCCCGAGGGCATGTTCTGGTGCCTTCGGCATGCAAAAAGGAATCCCAGGGGTAAAAGATAAGAACTGTCGTTTCCGAAGAAGACCTGGGATTGAGTCAACCCACCTCGCTGTCGGGTTGACACTGTCTGACCTGCCGACGGTACCTTAGCCCAACTTGCTGAAGTTATGAGAGAGAGTGGCAGGCAAATTTGTGCCCTAGAAGGCAACTCGAAGTGTCGTAGCTAAGCTCGTGTAAACTAAATGTGTGCACCGAACGCTCTTGTGTGTCACGCGTCAGCACCAAAAGTAAGTTGCAAGTAAAATTAGTTCCCTTGCCTCAACGCATATTTTTGCTCCAGTTTCATCATTACCTCGTGAATGAAGTTCGACAATAACTTTAATTGCCAGGGCTCATTTATAAAACTTCCTACGATTTCCCTGAAGCAAATAATTTATTTGTTTGTTTAAAGTACGTACAATGCCCATTAGGTATTTTTTTAGGGATTTACGGCATATAATGTCACACGTAACGAAGGTATTAGGAAGATGTCATCAAAGTAGCACAAAATAAGGAAACAAGGAATGATTCACAGCTAGTTAGTATCAACGATAACATAATATAAGATTCATCAAGTTCCACCTTCAAGTAGTTTTTGGAAATTAGGTGCGCAAACAGCATCATTTGGAAGATAATTCCTCTAAAGAATTGTGTTAGGCGAAACGAATTCTTGAAGACAACAATACAGAATTGATTGCTCTAAATCATTTTTGCGTTCTCTACTCTCTGTGATATGTAGTGTGGCTGGTTTAGATAACTGCTTTCATTATTACTGGTACAATCATTGTATATACTATGCAAAACTTTCGCCTGCAGATTTTTTTTCGGATAGACAGTCTTCCACCCAATACTGTCGCCAATTTCTTAGCTCTTTATACTAAAGATATACTTCTTGGCCATACACCTTGCGCGCGTTTCGTACCCTTTCCAACTTGCCTATCGGAGTACCGGTGAAAGGGACTAAAGGTGCGCAAGCATATTCCAACACTTGCCTGACATTTGTCCCATGCAATTTTCAGTTCCCGAAAAGAACTTTTAAAGTTCTTCTGAAAAAAAAAAATAAAATACGGAACGCTTTGACAGTTATCATGTCAATGTAGGCTGTGCAGTCTAGGTTTGGTGCTAACATGACTCCAAGACGTTCTACCTTTTTTAAAGTTTGGATAGTTTCATGGTTTAACACGTAAAATCCAATATTTTTTCTGTTTCTTGGTAAACATCACATGGTAACACTTGGATACATTTAACCTTTTACTTGCCAATGTTCCAAAAGTGGAACATACGAAACCTGATTTTTTATTTTCTTCCCCATCTACCGCACTTTTTCTTTTTGTTTTCGCATACTCACTGACGCTTGTAGAAAACATAGCAATTTTATTTTTTATTAGCAATCTATTTAGAAGCTCTGGATAAATGCTCACAAACAGGCATATTTTGCGTTCCTTCAACGCCATGCGTTTGTTGAATTATTTTGCAGGAAAAATGTAATGCTGCAATGAGCAAAGCAGGACTAAAATATTGTCATATAGTTAGGTATTACTGGGCAAAAAAATAATAAATAATAAATGCACTCCAGTTTTCAATTTTTAGAGTTTTATTCTATTGTTCCATTTTTGGAACATTGGCGTTTTACGGGGTCAAAAGCAGTTGTAGACTCCCGCATGCATTTTGCTGTGTTTTTCTTCTTTTTCGGTGTGCTGATGGCGCCCTCTAAATGTCGCTTGGCACAAACTTGATCACTATCTTTCCTTGGCATAATTTTGACATTGCGTTTTTGCGTGGCACGTGGAAGGAGCGGCATTCAACTGCAGCGCATAGCCTGCATCAATCCTTGTGAATGTAAGTAGAAAACGGCTTCGCGGCTAGTTTCATAATGCAGTACTATACCTTTCAACGTAATAACTCTCGTTGCAGGTCATGGCACAACGATTCCTCACACTGGAGGCTGCAATTGACCTTTTCTTCAACCTTCCCGATGATGACAGCGAAGATGCGTCTATATGCCAATTGCCGCCTGATGAAGATGGCAATATTACTGACGAGGAGCACGTGAACGAAAATGACTTTTCAGAAGTTCTTCCCGATGATGTTTGCGGGCAGGTTGAAGTTATGCAGTGCTGCGATGAAGAAGTTGATTCCCCTACTGCATGTTCGAGCCCTGAGAAACGACGAAAGAAAGCAGCGCGGAGGCTGTCGACTCCTGGAAAAGGGCGCAAGTCTTGAAACAAGGCTGGAAAAACCAAAACCCCAAAGCGCTTCATTAGCACAGTATGGGGTGACCGTGCTACGTTCGACAAAACACTTCCCAGAAAGAACCCTCTGTTGTTGCTAGAGAGACATTTCCAGAGCTAGCGGACATGAGCCCATTTATGCTGTTCAGCAAAATTATTTCCCCAAAATATCTTGGCTCACTGGCTGAACTGACTGCAAGGTACGCACTCCAAAAGGGGTAGGAGGTGGACGTCACAGCAGCGGACATAGGTCAGTTTTTCGGTCTCTTGCTATTGAGCGGATATCACTCCGTTCCATCTGAGGACTCGTATTGGAGCACCGCAGAAGACCTTCGTGAGCCTTTAGTCGCGACAGTGATGGCCCGCAATAGATTCCTGCAGCTAAAAAGGTTTTTTCATGTAGTGGACAACACTCAGTTGAAAGCAGGCGAGAAGATGGGCAAGATTCAGCCGTTTTACGATGAAATCTCCAAATGTTTCCGCGAGTTTGGAGTGTTCCACGAAAGCCTCAGCATCGACGAGTCAATGGTGCCCTATTATGGCCACCACTCGTGCAAAATGTTCATTCGCGGTAAACCTATTCGATTTGGGTATAAGATATGGATGATGTGTTCTTCGAATGGGTACCCCTATGCAATGGAAATATATTGAGGGAGAAACGAGAAGGACGAGAAGGCACCTCTCGGGCTGAGTTTTGTTAGCAATATGACATATCTGTCCTGGCCGCCCCTGTACAGCACGAAGTCTACTTTGACAACTTTTTCGCTTTGCACGGTCTCTTGACGAAACTGGCTGACCGGGGATTCGAGCGACGGGGACTGTACGAGATACAAGAACCGGTGGTTGTCCTCTGAAAAGCGCGAAAGACGTCGGAAGAGAGGAAAGAGGTTCTTTCCACTACAAGTGTGACGGGGTAGTCTACACATGCAGGTGGAACGACAATGCAGTCGTCACAGTTTTTTCAAACCATCTCGGCCATGAGCCTCTTGGAACTGCAAAACGCTTCTCACGACGCGCAAACAAAAAGGTAGACATTCCTCAACCATATTTGATCAAAAAATACAATGAGGGCATGGGGGGAGTAGATGTTCTCGACCGCCTCCTAGGATGTTATAGCCCCAGATTTCGAAGCAAAAAATGGTGGTGGAACCTTCTCAGCAATGGTCTGAACATGGCTGTCGTCGCAGGATGGCTCCTTCACTGCGAGCTTCACAAAGGAACTGATGCGGTCATGACCCACATAGCATTTCGGCGGGACGTCGCCATGTCCTTGCTGCCCCTCAAGCAGAGAATCACTGTACGGCCTGTACCTCGGGTTCATCCGAGACGGGAGGATATGAAAACTGATGGCCACTACATCATATCAGCAACTCAAGGGAGGTATGCAGAGTGCAAGAAAAACACGACGAACCAGTGTCAGCAGTGCAAAAAGCGCTTCCAGACGAAATACTTAGCAGCATACCATGGCTTGTGAAGTGTTCACTGACTTACAGCAAGTAGGATGGAAAAAGAAATTCTCGCAAGCATTATTATAAACATTTATACTTTTGAAAGGCGTTGTATGACGCTAATAATTAATCTTCTGATAACATTAATAAGCAATCCCCATTTAACAGCCAATAAAAGTCGTTCCAGAGAAAATTTGTGTTTTTCATATGGAAAACGCCAATGTTCCAAAAATGGAAAATGCGAAAAACCCACTAAATCTTCGTGAATGCGGCTGTATTTTTTATCATAGTTCATTTAGAAGACCAATGCAAATTATCAACATCAATTTCAGTTTTTTGACTACTGCTTCATAGTGCGGCGCTTAAAAGGTTAAAGAACAATTACGCACATCTCGGTGCGCAGGTAAGTTTAGAGATTGCGTGTCTCGGATGGGTGAAACTAGGAGTCTAAGTAAGAGTAGCGACAAAACTACGAATGCCAACCCGGAAACATAAGCAGCAGCTGCCTCAGCTCTCTGTCATTATAACTCTTCGCAGCGGAGGTCTACTTTTTCGAAGCAGCTGAAGTTTAAGTTTTTGTGTTTCTGGTTGCTTTATTGCGCGTGCTGTTATCATTAGCGATAGTTTGGTCTCCCCCTTTCCACCCCTATTCCTCGCCTTATTTAAGGTAGTCGCGAATTGGGTGACGCGAGCCCGAGTGCTGAAGGGGAGCGCTTTTGCGTGCAGGTTCGAAGAAGAAAACAAACGAATCAAGCAAAACAAAGCGAAGCCGTGCTTATACTTTAAAGGAAAGGAGCCAATAGAAAAAAACGAGAACACGAAGAAAAAACACACTAGACACGCGTACAACACTATGGATAAAAGGAAAGGTTTGGTTTATGGGGTTTTAACGTCCCAAAGCGACTAAGGCTATGAGAGACGCCGTAGTGGAGGGCTTCGGAAATTTCGACCACCTGGGGTTCTTTAACGTGCACTGACATCGCACAGCAGCAAGGGCAGGGCAGCCCCTCCTCATACCCCCCCTTCCAAACCGCCGACAAAAACGGCCGAGCAATCCCAAATTTCCGCCCTCAAAGAGGAAATCGCTAACCTACAGAAGCGTCTTGCCCTCACTGAGGCGCGCCAAAATTTTCCAACCCAAAGACCCACTCCCCCCGCGGTGGAGGAGATGGATAGCGACACACCGGCGAACGTGCAGACTGCAACCGCGCAGTCTGCGCTTGAGGCGAGGGTTAGCGCACTGGAGGCCCAGATGAAGTCCGCATTCTCCGCCTTAGAAATGCAAATCGCAACCACCATCAAGGCGGCTCTAGACAAAATTCCTACCATTATAGCCGCACATATGACGAAACAAACTCTAACTACCAGGCGCTCCGGCCAACTCAAGCGTATAAGCAGCCCCAATATTAAGGCTGGTAGACCAAAAGTCGCACATGAGGAACAGGAGCCCGCCCTCAACCTGCCCAGCGTGACGCAACCTGCTGTCATTGGGGCACCCGGCTCAGAGGCGGGCCCCTTCCCAGTAAGCATAAATTCTAATCATAATCATGGCGGACATTCATAAACCGCGATGGTACTCACGCAGCAATTCGGCCCCTGTCCAAATTTTACAGTGGAACTGCAGAGGTTTCAAGGCCCGTACTAAGCGGGCCGACCTACGGCTTTTCTTAACAACGTTGCCCAGTCCTCCTGCTGTAGTGGCCTCTAAGAGCCGGGGGACGCAGCCACCCTCACAAATTACTCAGTGTATCAGCAGGATGCGCAGCGCTGCCTCTGCTTACATAAAAATTATACAACCTCCCCGGTGGACCTGGATTACAAGGCGATTTTCTCGTATGCGATGGTGACGATCCTTCCGCTACGCAAACAGGACCCCCCATTACACGTACTCAACGTTTACAGCTCTCCCAAACTTCCAAACGTCACATTTGCAGACTTATTCAGTCGGGCGTTAAAGGTGGCGAACAGGGATCCCCTCATAATCGTTGGGGATTTTAATGCCCCCAGCCCCTTATGGGGATACATACGTGAAGAAAAACGAGGACGCAAGCTGGCGGAACTTGCGTCAACGTTGGGCCTTACTCTTCACACGGACCCTGCACAACCCACTCGCATTGGGAACTCCGTGGCACGCGATACGTGCCCAGATCTCACCTTTACCAAAAATATTAGATATGCAGAATGGCACAACACCGAGGAAACCCTCGGTAGCGACCACTGCATTCTTGCGACCACAATCCGCACCAAACCCCTTACAAGACCTCACACTAAAGCAACCCTTCCAGACTGGACCAAATTCAGATCCAACTACACTAACCCTACCCCTATAGCGGATCAAGGTTACACTACCTGGTCACAACACCTCATCTGCCAACTCAAAGATCCCGAACACCACGTTCAGCTCTCAGAGGCGAACCCGGCGGTGGACAACCACCTCCTTCACCTCTGGGAGGCCCGGCACAGACTCGTCCGCCGATGGCGCCGGCAGAAGTACAATCGGCAACTCAAAATCAGCATCGCGGAACTCACCCAACAAGCGGCAGAGTATGCGGCCCAACTCGCCGACTCGAACTGGGTAGACCGATGCAACACCGCTGCTCGGCAAATGTCGAGCCGGAGCACGTGGCGCCTTTTCCGCGCCCTCATTGATCCGACCCAAACCCGCACCGAAACACAAAAACATCTTCAACGAGCAATTCACACCTTCAACGGAGACACAGCCAAACTGGCTGACGCGCTCCGAGACAAATATCTGTACACAGACCAGGATTCGCGTGGTCCGGCGTACTCTTATGCAGGTTCTGAGAACGCAGAGCTGGATCGAACGTTCCAGCTTCACGACCTCAAAGCGGCCCTGGCCAAAATGAAACGAGGGACAGCCCCGGGCAGGGACAAGGTAACTGTGAAACTTCTCGCTAACCTACCCGAACCGGCCTACGAGCGGCTGCTCGAATACTTCAATGCCATCTGGACGGGAGGTACGCCTCTCCCAGTGGATTGGAAGACGGCTCTCGTCACATTCATACCCAAACCAGGCAAACCTCTCAACATTGACAACCTCCGGCCCATATCTCTCACTTCTTGTGTGGGGAAGTTGATGGAGACCATGGTCCGTGACAGACTATCCACCTACCTAGAAATGCACAACGCCTTTGCAGACACCATGTACGGGTTCCGCCCACACCGGTCCGCACAAGATGTGCTGCTGCAACTTCATAGAGAGATTCTTGATCCCGTCGAGCACCCTAGCGATGACAAGGTGGTCCTCGCATTGAACTTGCGGGGGGCTTCCGACAATGTTACTCATGATATCATCCTCTCCCACCTGTCCCAAGTGAACTGTGGATACAACACATTCCAATATATCAAGCAATTCCTCACAGATCGGCAAACATATATCCGACTCCAAGACAGTGAACATGGCCCGTACCAACTTGGTACGCGAGGGACTCCACAGGGAGCAGTCCTCTCGCCTCTTCTCTTCAATCTGGCCATGATGAAGCTCCCTACCCTGCTGGGTGAGGTCCCGGGTGTGCAACATGCCCTGTACGCGGACGACATCACCCTCTGGGCAACACACGGTTCGGTTGGAGAAATCGAGGCCAACCTGCAGCAAGCGGCGGCTATTGTGGACGATTATGCACACCGCTGCGGCCTTGAGTGCTCCCCGAAGAAATCGGAATTCGTGCACATACGTCCCAATCCAAGGTGCACAACCAAAATTGCCCTCTCCCTGCTTAGTGGCCCAATACCTGAACAAGATGAAATCAGAGTATTGGGACTCTACATACAAAAGAACCGCAAGATTGACACCACGCTGAAGAAACTCCGCAAGGTGGGGGATCAGGTGGGCCGTATGGTCCGCCGGGTATCAAACAAACGAGGGGGGTTGCGATGCAAAGACGCCCTGCGGCTGCCGAATGCATTCGTAACCAGTCGAATCCTGTATTCGGCACCGTACCTCCACCTGCGCAAATGCGATGAGAACGCTTTCGAAGTGATTCTCCGAAATATCTATAAGAGAGCTCTCGACCTCCCAATTGCAACATCCAACCAACGTCTCCTCGGCCTGGGGATGACGAACACCTTTGGGGAGCTGCGCGAGGCTCATCTCAGCAATCAATACTTGCGGTTAAGCAAAACACGTGCGGGTAGCCGCCTACTGACCCGCCTCCACATCAATTACACAACCCAAGAGGAGAAGCGGGTATCCATGCCCGAGGCCTGGCGCTTCGCACTAAAGGTTCGCCCCCTCCCCAATAACATGACAAAAGATGCCCATGATGGCCGCCGCCTCGCGCGAGCGGAGGCCATTTCCAAGCAGTACGGTGCTCGACCAGGGGTATTTTACACGGACGCGGCAGGTCCACACCATGGGGGTTGGTACACGGCTGCCGTTGTCCACCAAAACAACCCAGTTCAGGGCCTCACCTTCCGTGCCCCCAACATTACATTCGCGGAGGAAGTTGCTATCGCACTTGCAGCCACGGATCCAGCGTCCCGAGTCATTATCACCGACTCAAGAGAAGCTTGCCGCAATTTTGAACAGGGCCAAATTCCAGATCGTGCTTTCCAAATTTTACACAGTTGTGAGTGCCGGGATTTCCCAACCCGGCGTACCATCATCTGGGCCCCAGCACATGCGGGGATAGAGGGAAATAAGGTAGCGGACACTACCGCCCGCGCGCTTAACCACCGGGCATCGCCTCTCTCGCCGCCTGATCCGGCTACTGATTTTAATCCGGCTATTACTTTTCGGGAGATCTCTCTCCTGTATCAAAACGCTCACGGCCGATACCCACCCCCCTGTAAAGGCCTCAATAAGGCAGAGGAGCGTTGGCTACTTCGCCTCTACACCAACACGGTACTGTGCCCGGCAGTGCTCAAACATTTCAATTCGGCCTTTTCGGGCGAGTGTCCACACTGTGGGGAAGTGTTTGCGGACACGTATCACATGGTGTGGGCATGCCCTGCCAATCCTGCTTTCCCACCCCACCCCCACCCCACCCGAGAGGACTGGGAGGCTGCCCTGCTCGGCTGCTCAACTCTCCAGGACCAACGAGCCCTGGTGACAAGAGCCCGGGCCGCCGCGGAGGCCACAGGGGTCCCGGACTAGGGATCCCTCCTAGTGATTGTGAGGGCCGGGCCCTTCAGGCACGGTCCAAGCAATACCTCTCTTGTATATAGTATAAATAAATGTTTTACACCACCACCACCAGTACACGGGCCTCTAGAATTTCTCCTCCAAAGAAATTCTAGCCGCCGCGGCCGGGATCGAACCCGCGTCTTTTGGGTCAGCAGCCGAGCACCATAACCGCTGAGCCACCGCGGCGGCGGATAAACGGAAAGAGTTCACCGTCTACAAAGCGTCCCAGGTGGAACGGGAATGTCTTGCAGGCAGCACAGACGCGGGTTGATGACTTGCAATGCGTCACTGGCGTTGCGTCCAGGGAAGCAGTGGTAGAGAGCCAGGAGATGAGGAGCGGAGTTGGACACGTTATACACTGATAAACTCCTACCAGCCGCCCCCAAGAACTGGGCAGCTGCATCAGGAAAACCATAGCCAGGTACCGTCGATGGCGTTTCAAAACACCGTAGGCTTATGCAGCCTATTCATGGAAGCCTCGGCAGCAAGGACCCTCAATCCATGTGCTGCCGCTTCCAAACTCGAAAGGGACGCAGTAGGCCTTCGTCGTTGATTCAAGCAAAGTCCACGGCAGCACGGACCCGAAGTCCGACCGCTGCCACCTCCACGCTTGAATGGGACTCAATGGTCTTTGTCGATGATTCAAGGGAAGTCACCGGCAGCACAGACCCAACGTCCAGCAGCTGCCACTTCCACGCTTGAATGACCAGACTTCTGCTGCGGTGTCTTCCTCTACACCTCGGTTTACTGATACGTCAGCTCTCCGCTCCTCGTGCCTGCCTCGCACACACCATTCGCACGCGCACAGGAGCAACGCGGGGCTGGCACGCACGGCGCTCGGCTGTCCGACACACCACTGTCGACACGCCGCGTTTCAAAAAATCCCTCGACAGTTTGGTTGCACATGCCAAAGGTCTGTGCCTTCCATGGATACCATTCAATTGACAGTCAGCACTTCGATCTCATTCTTCATTCTTCTGTGGTTACATGCTTCAGCGCTACTGCTTTTCTTAGGTTCAAAATGCACCAGCTAGCCCAATAAGAAGTTTCGATGATTGTTCCAGTATACGGTCGCGACGAGCTAGTAGAAGGTGACTGAAAATTGGTGCAACGCAGGAACCGATGAATCTCCTCGTCGTTCGATGCACAAGTCATCATTATCTCTACAAAGGTAGAGCGCTGACAGAGCGCCAGCAACTCAAGGAGTCTAATAGCATTTATTTCGCAGTCGTTCTGAACACATGTTGTTCCCATGTAATTGATGACTTCTCTTACCATCTCAAATTAAGCAGTATGTCGCAGCGTTTAATAAGGGTCTCTGATGGCGACTGAAAAGGCAGTTACTTCTTCTGGGCAACTAGCTACCTCAGTACACTTCTGGTTTCGTTACCAGGCAAGGGTGTTCTGTGCTGAGCAAAAAGAGCGTAAATCAGCGATGCTACCCTAAGGGTTGCTTCCACGATCCTCTGTTAGACATTTGCTTTAAAAGGTCAATTGTCCTTGTGGGTTACTGCCGTAATGAAGGCATTCAGGCATAGGTCCTTGCTCTTTTTCATTGCACGGGGGCGCCAGGAGAGGGAGGAGGATGTTTTGTGGTATATGAACGTAAAGTGTAGTGATCAGTTGAGCATATGTGGTCATGTGAACAGGACATAAACGACTAAAAAGCAGTACCTTGCGTGGGAGATTCTCTAGTGGTGTGGCATTGTATTCATAGGGGTAGGTTGATCGATATGTGATGCTGAAACAAAGTACAATGCCTGTGTCTGCTAAGCGACGTGATAGCCAAAGCACTCGACGCTGCTTAAGCGACCCATTGCCACAAACAGTTATACCTTTAATCATATCATACAGTTTTACCCTCTCTAGGCCTGGCATACAACATGTTTGCAGTATTTCGGAAAAAAAAGGAGTTCACAGAAAGAATCAAGTTACTGTCAGCTTTGATTATAAAATGGTAAGACGAAACGGCGCTGACGGATGGGACGGGAGAAGAGCGCATGTGTCTGTCTCTTCCTCTTCCGTGCCGTCCGTCAGTGCTCTTTCATTGTACCATTCAACAGGAACCAAGCATCCGACTCATCCCTCTCTTCAAATTATAAAAACGGTTGGAAGGTTCCATTAAAATGCACACTGCATCTGCACCTCATTTCATACTGTGTGCATAATATCCTATACGCCGTGAATGTGATCAAAAGGTATTCTTCAATTTGAGTAAGAATTGTCGAAGTCTAAATGCCTTTTCATTAAAAGGTGTCGTCTAGTTTAGGATGAAATCAGAATACTTACCTGTAAGCTTAAGATGGCTTGAGAAGACATATGCTCTTGACGCGCAAAAGCATGGTGCGCAGAGAAACCTGCTTCAAAGCGTCGGGGCAAATCTCGCTTTGAAAGCTGTGTCAGAATTTGTTATCTTTGTGCGCGCGATGTCTAGTGCAGCAAATTAAGAACGGTACAGCATTTCACTTCCGAAGAATCCGAAATTTCGAATGACGGAATTTTAAAGGTCGCTAATTGATAGGGCGTATTGCCCCGCTACCTATTCGGGCCCCATGACAGCTAGCAGCGACACCTAGTGGCAGCACTACCGAAGATTTTTATTGACCACTTCCATAAGTTGTGCTTCAAGTGGGCGAGTAAGGGACTGCAGCCAGGTTAACGCAACTGCAAAGCGCAGGCCACATGCACGGAAACGAAATATGCGGCCAAAGAACTCGCTGGAGCAGCACAGTTTGCACTATCCAACACGCGCCCAATACAACACCACTACTTGGCAGAGCTACGAGCACCAGTAATCTGCACATATCGGGACGAATATGTCGCCGGTAATAAAACTTCGACGCACCATTTTTGCACGCAAAGGTCAGAATAGGTGTGCCCTGCGGCAGTATCGCCAGCAATAAGTGGTTCTCCGTGGCTATTTCTACGCTGCAGTCCACACAAGGTCGCATGTAGGGATGTGCAGTACCATGACAGTGATAGCAACAATTATTGATCGTGGATTATAAATTGACCTGCTCGTCAAAGCCACCATCACCAAATTCCCGCCCCCCCCCCCCCCCCCCCCCCTGCTCGCCCGCCGTGCAGCTTTGGAGAGGCCTTTATACTTAGGCACATGCCACACGCGCAATGCAACGCGATAGCAACGCTGCGCAGCAATGCCGAATGAACGCTGACTCAGGAAGGTGGAAAATAATAGGCTTAAATTATACTGCATACTTCATTCCAAAAAGAAGCGCGCGCAGGTCGGATAATTAACAGACACAAATTTGCAGTCCCTTTCTTCTACGGCCTGTTTACATGCTTGTCTCTGCGGATTTATTACCAGTTTTAAATAATCCTCACAAAGGAGGGCTGCAAAAAGAAATATTGATGCTAATGCTGTCGATTAGGGCTTTAAAATGAGATCGATGGTGAAATAGGGTTTACAATACTGTACACCACCTTGCAAGTAGCCCACTGTCGATTTGAACATGGACTTTTACCGCTTCCAATTTTCGATCAACTCCTTCCGTTGTAACGCCTCTAGGTGACCAGGTTATCTTAGTCGGTACATCGATTGCCCTAGGTTTGGTCGCTCGAAGAGGACGCCATTCCCTTCGGTTATGATGGTTCTGGAGCACTTGTATTACTTTCCTTTCAGGCCGCCAGGCTCCATTTGTGTAGATACTAATTATTATTATTGCCTTCGTGCAAATCGGCTCTACCACAAATGATTTCCATCAGATTTCTATTTACTGCACCATCCGTGCGTACTTCGTCGCTGAATAATGTATAGAATTTACGGACCATATGTTACAACCCATACGTCCGAAAGAGCAGTACCCGCATTGTCAGGACGCTCACTCGAGCAGTGCATTCAAAGGCCAGACGTATATGGGTTTTGCTGGTATCCACCACTGCTTTGCATGGATGTAATTAAAAGATTTCCAAATAGAAAAGATTGCATTTCATAAAGCGCGGCCAACTAGGTGTAGGCGCTACTGCTCCCTCGGGCTACAACCTGCTGACAGCTGTGTGCGGCGGTCACAAGAAGGTGCCTTCCCCTCTGCAGTATCAGATGCAGTCTAAACTCAACACTGGAGGGTACGGTTGATGCCAGGACCCAGTAATAAAGTATAGAGGAGTTTTGGGCGTTAGTATCGTGTTATCACGGCTTTCCTTCCTGAAATGCAGAGATTGTATCCAAGGGTGGGGCAGGCAGTGATAGGCATTTCTGAATCTGTGGATGCTTAACTTGTTTTATACCACGCCGTGCCGACCCTAATTTCCACAGCAGACAAGTGATCGCAGCTGGCTCTTAGCGTAGCTTACACGGAGGTGTGTGCTTTTGCTGCATCGGTTTTCGTGTCCGATCCGGCCCCCTGTTTGTTCGCTGAGGCTTCGTGCTATCCTGGCATAGTCAAAATACGCATTATCGTCACAGTGCACCCCTGGATTCAGAACTAAACTTCGCTTTGTAGCCACTGGTGGGCATGCAGTTGACGGCAATCCTTCTTCAGGTTGCTCTCAGCTTCGAACTTTACTCAAAGAATTTCTACAGGCTCCACACAGTGTTGTTTAGTCGAACTCCGTCTTGCTCCCATAAATGTTTTTGTCGTCTCGCATGGCTTCGGCAGAGCTCCGCGACTTCAATCTGTTTGAAGGCCCAAAGAGCCCGGCACTTCTCATTCTGTGCCGCGGCAATGTGATTACAGCCCCATATAACACAAAATGTTCCATGCTGCACCTACTGCACCAAAAATGAAGTCTGGGCTGCACCCCAGACTGCACCTCATCTTGATCGCCTGCAAACCCCCTTATGGGTTCGCCGCCGTATCCCGAAAACACACTCATCTCAGCAACGTCCCAAATGAGAACGACCCTCCCTCTCTCAGAGTTTGGCAGTTGTGCCAGCTTCTCGCACGGGCGCTATCGTGAGGTCAGTGCCCGATTGGTGTGCAGGCGTTATATGCCAGCACTTAGACATAATTGCTCATTGTCACTCTGCATAGTTAGACTAGGAAATAGTGATTAGAATAATGCCCTTAAAAACGCCGTAAGAAGGAACATGTTACCAAGTTAGGGCTCGATACAAGCTGCGGCGGTCGCATTTCCGTCGAGGCTAAATACGACAACACCAGCGTAACATTCAATGTTACCACATTTTAAAAAGGTCAGGCGTTCTAAAGTAGTTTAGACGCCTCCTCTCGGCTTCCCGCCGTCTAGGTGTGGTTTCAGGAAGTTAAACACCACAAGATGCAGTTTTTACAAGTAACGTATTCAATATGTGTTACACGACAAAATACTTTGAACTAATTTGGTTTCCTCTAACTTATCGTGTTTCGAGAAATCCCTCCTAGTTTGTTCCTTAGTATTGAGTAGGGTTCTTTTTGTTTGCGCTGCTCATTCAAACAAGGTACACTTTAGGTGACTGTTACTGCACATTCAGAGTAGTCTGGAATTTTGATCATGTGTTCTATTCTTGGTTCATGGTGTAGGAAGATACTTTTAGGTCCTGTCTTATGATTTCTGTGTTCTTCACCACTAGTATCTCTCGTGTTACAAGAGTGGCTGTGCGATGAATATTATCCGAAAAAAGCAAAGAAGATGCTGGCCTCAAAGAGCATTCGTTCATTCACTTAGATCAATTACAGAATTGGTTATCTTCTCCCTACAGCTCATCAACTGCTGCAAGAATCTTTGAGGCTCACTGGGGCGCTGCGGAAATGCCAAAATGAGGGCTGCAGACCCTTTTGTCTTCTTCATCCAGGTTTTCCCGGATTGCTGCCTCTGCTGGTAAGGCAGCCACCGACGTAGTGCTATGCATTGTTACCGGACATTGCGGCTGCTTGCATCGATCCCTTCATCACGTCAAGTCATGCGGCCGTATTCCAAGAATTCCACCACAACCTGCCCAGCGGCGCCACTTCCTCGTCGACAGAAGCGGAAGGAGCATCGGCATCAGCAACACAGGACTGTACGCGTGTTCGCCAAATGCAGCCGGTACAGCCAGCGATGACAGCGCCGCCCACCGGCAGGTAGCAGCCACATTAAGGCTGGTTATAAATATTCATTCAGAACGACAGCTTGACATCGCTGCTATGGCGCAGTGGATTAGAGGCTCGTTTTGCGTATGGAAGGTCGGCCGTTCGACTCCGCTCTCTGTACTGTAGTTTTATTGTTTTTTTAATTTCATTTTTTTTCAATTATTTCCCTTTTAGGTCGCAAATCGTGATGCTTAGTGGCATATAACGCCGTTTAAGAGGATTTATTATCCCTTTTAGGTAAGGCGCAGTGACAATCTTCAGTCACCGTGATCAATTCACCGTGGTTTCAAGCCTTGTGCTGTACAGGCTGCAGTTGGCGAATACGCGGACTGTACAAAAGAGGCGTGCCACGAAGCAGTTGTTGCTGCGACGCGCGTCTTTTCTGTCCTTTTTCTCTTTCCTCTGATCTTTCAACTCTCCTCTATCTGCACGTGGCAGCGTTCGTGGCCCGGCTGGAGCCAGTTGGCAGGCCCGTGCAATTTCCTTTTCATTCTTCTCTCAGTCACGACAGCAACAACAACAACAACAGCACGCGGCAGTGGGCGCGGCGGCAATGCCAAGATGAGGGCTGCAAACCCATTTGTCCTCTTCATCCAGGTGAGCAAACGGTATGGAAAATGACCGCGTAGCAACAATGTTTGCCTTCTTTTGCTGCCATGCCCACGGCTCATGCTTAATTTGATGTGTAGTTTAAGTGTTTCACTGCGACTCTTGTTACGTCTGGGAGGCGACATCGAGACGAACCCCGGACCAGATAATTGGATTTCAGAGCGATTGAAGTTAATTGCGGCAGGCATTCAGGAAATAGAGAAAGGAGAAAATGTAATGAACCAGAAGCTCACTGTTATTGAAAAGAAGCTGGAAGAGATAGGAAGCCTCCAGGAAAATGTCATGGAATGTGTGGAAAAAGTTTGATTTGGTTTGGTTTATTGGGGTTTAAGGTATGACGCCACTTTTTCAAAATTTTTAAAAATTTTGATTATGAAATTTTTATTTTACATTTACCTTATAAAGCACCATTTTATATGATATTCAAAAGCACAAAAGAGTGAAAAAAGCCATGCTGGCATTTATTATTCACAAAAGATTGCCCAAACATGGCTGTTATGCAAACATTCATAACTGGTGAATGAAGAGCAGGAATTGCAAACTTTTCGGCACAGCGTTAGCCAACTAACCATACTGTGCAACCAACTAGGATATTTGCCATCCGATAATAAAGAAAAAAGTTATAGGAAAAATGCTAAAGAAAACAAAAAAAAATGTGTCATTTTTGCCTACATTCCTCCACATAAAGCATGATTATATCAAAACTCACGATTCGATTTCATTTATGCTAGTTCATTGCACAGGCTAGTAACAAAGGAACGAGCGTGCAAAGTTTCATTGAAAATATTTATGCATTTGGAAGTTATCACTGTTTGCGCAACACGAAATTGCGAAAAATAAAGTTTTGAGAAAAACAAGAGTAAAGTTTTTCAATCCTTGTAGAAACAAGATCATCATGCCCTAGGAAGTTAATATCCTCCAGGTTCATAGCTAGGGCCCTCCTTAGCTGACACGAGCTCTCTTTTGGCATTTGTTGCTGCCCGTCTTTTCTTGCGGAGATGTTTTGCCTCGCCCGTTGATTGACGCTGGGCCTTCGTCACATGGCAATGGTCACTGGTGCAACATGCTACGAGAGTGTGGTGGCCAGATTCGATGCCTGCTTCCCTGAAAATATCTGCTGTACTTCTGCTGCCATCATTGAAGGACGAATCCGGTTGCATTCAAAGCGATAGCGCGAAGTGCGCGCAAAGTAAACAACTGAGACGCTTGTAGCGTCTTGCATCCCTCTTGTGGAAATTTAAAGCAATGTTTTAAAAAAAAGGAAGCCTACAAATTGCCTTTGAATAATTTTTTACATATCAGACTAAAACAAAACAAGAAAATTTTCAATATACGCCGCTGATTATCGCTGAGTTATCATTTTCTTTTACCAAACCATATCAGTTTCGGTTTCAGAACTGTACACCACCTGTTCGAAAGTTGGCTATAACTTTTGAACAAATAATGATACGAACATTATTCATGCTGCAAAACATTTTCGAATGTTTTGGGATTCCCGAAATATAATAAAGAAAAAATGTCATTTTTACAAAAAAACGATTTTTCAAAGGTGGCGTCATAACTTAACGTCGCGAAGCAACTCAGGCTATGATGGACGCCGTAGTGAAGGGCTCCGGAAATTTCGACCACCTGTGGAAAATGTAACTGAATTGGAGCAACAGCTGTCAGAAAATTGATGATTTAGAAAAAAGAATCCGAAGATGAAACCTGACGGTTTTTGGCACAAAGGAGCAAAAAGAAGACTCTCACGAACAACTTCAGGCAATAGTAACAATAGGTATCAGGAATTGAAAGAATACATCGACTCGGTAGATGGAAGGCAGACAATGGAGACAAAGATAGGCTGTGATCTCTAGTTTACTACAGCCGCCGCGGTGGCACAGCGGTTATGGTGCTCGGCTGCTGTCCCGAAAGACGCGGGTTCGATCCCGGCCGCGGTGGCTAGAATTTCTTTGGAGGAGAAATTCTAGAGGCCCGTGTACTGTGCGATGTCAGTGCACGTTAAAGAACCCCAGGTGGTCGAAATTTCCGGAGCCCTCCACTACGGCGTCTCTCATAGCCTTAGTCGCTTTGGGGCGTTAAACCCCATAAACCAAACCTAGTTTACTACACTACCGTGATAAGGTGAGCACTTTACAGAAGTGTTCTAAACTTAAAGGACCTGCCTATTCAATTAGCGAAGATTTTTCTCAAAATGTCGGAGAGGTAAAAAGAAACCTGTGGAATCGAACCAAAGAAAATTGTGACAGGAAAGAAAAAGTAAGGTTGATGTATGATGAAGTCCTAATTAATATTTGCCTTTTCGGCTGGGACAATGAGAGCAACGACATCGTTGAACTAGAACCAAAAAGCGAAGAAAGCGTGGTAGAGCACAGTATGGAATGACGGGTCACTCGGTCAATTAAGGTGCCGCAAACGTTGATCAATCTAGACGTGCGCAGCCTTATCAACCAATACGATGGTCTAGAATCTTACAATCAAGTCAGCATGAATGAAGTAAATTATGACGAAATATTAACAAACACTTATTTTCGTTCTCTCCATGTGAATGCGCGGTCTGCCGTGAATATAACTGCTGATCTTGAGTACCTGTTTAATAAAGTAGATAAGTTTGAGGTGTTTATGATTACGGAAACCTCGTACTCCTGTGATGAAGAAATAATTAATATGCCCGGATACAACTCGTTCTTCATGAACAGATGTTTAAATCGTGGTGGCGATGTTTGTGCTTTAGTAAAAAAAGTAGAAATTGTGACATGGTAAAAAGATTTTGTTGTGCCACTTTTGACTACGAAATGGTTTGCTTAAATTCTGACTGTAGAATTACTCCGCTTTGTTACCGCCCTCCTGATGGCCGCAATGCAGACTTCTTTCCTTTCGTTGAGATATTTTTGAATTTTGTGAACTATAACAGCTTTAGTGTCATTATAGGCACCGATTTTATTGTAAAGTTGCTCTCCGATAGCGGCAAAGCAAAAGATTTTATTTTGCTGCGGTCCGCGAATTGCTGTATTAACACAATTGGTACGCCTACAAGAGTCATTATGCATACAGAATTACTCATTGAACTTTTTATTACTAATTTTAATGAAAAGTGCGTTGTGTGCGCTGTTTTTCAGTACGACCTTAGTGACCATTTCCCAGAACTGCCAGGGGTGAAATAAGGTATGAAGAAAAGACCAGCACGTGCTTGCTTTTATCAAGCGATGACTCTGAAAAGCCTTGCTTCTTTCAGAGAAGCTGTTTCATATATTACCTGGTCGGACGTGCTGTCTATGACAGACGTGGAATCGGCTTATTATAGCTTTCTGTATAAATTTAAAGCGCTTTACAGCGGCGGGCGTTTTCCGTACAAAGCGCACGTAGCACCTCAGAAAGGGCGCAAAAAGTGGATGACGTCACAATTGCTCAAGGAGATGCAATCTAACGAATAAATGTACCAAGACTTCATTAATACACGTGATAGGGAACTATTAGCAAGACACCAAGTCGTCAGAAATAAGCTAAACAAAAAGTTGAGGCGTACGAGGGATTCGTATTACTACGGCAAATTCGAATCATGCAACGGTGATTTTTATTTATTTATTTATTTATTTATCGTCATACCCACAGCGCCATTGGCTGGCATTACAGTGGGGGGGTAGAAGAAAAAGTACACAAATGCCACCGCGTGCAGGTGGTTACAAAAAAAAAAGATAACAATGAGATAGAAAGAACACGGAATTATTATACACAAAAAAATGTCACAGCATGGAAGAAAATGAATCATTTGATAATATGGACACTACTTCCTCAGGCAGCTTGTTCCATTCCGAAACCGTTTTGGGGAAAAAAGACATTTTAAAAAGGTCAGTCCGGCACCTGTATTCTTTAACTTTAAGTGAATTATCTCTACGTAAAGACACGTAATCAGGGTTGGCTATATATTTGGTTCTGTCTATCCCAGTTCTAGAATGAAATATATTATGAAATAATTTTAAACGCAGTACTTTCCTACGTTTTTGAAGTGAGTCCCAACCCAAAGATTTTTTCGCGCTCGTTACACTAAAATATCGCCCATAGTTATTGAAAACAAAACGAACGGCCAAATTCTGAACTCTTTCTAGCTTTTGAACGTCAAGCAAGGTTTTCGGATCCCAGACTGTGCAAGCATACTCAAGTATGCTTCTAACGTTTGTATTATACAGCAGTTCTTTAGTCTTTAAAGGGAAAAGTATAGCGTTACGTCGCAGGAAACCTAAAACACGACAGGCTTTGGCAGTAACGAAATGCATGTGACGATGCCAAGACATTGAACTTGTTAAATATACACCAAGATATTTAAATTCCAACACTGAAAGCAGTCTGCTATTATTTATGTTATAAGTGAAAATATGGGGAACCTTCTTTTTAGTGAAACACATATGTACAGATTTTTGTAAGTTAATATGCATTCTCCAGTTCTCACACCACTGGGCCACTTTACACAAATCCTGTTGTAATGCATCGCAGTCACTTTGATCGTTAATAATTCTATACAATACACAATCGTCCGCAAAAAGACGCATGTATGAAGAAATACCTGAAAAGATGTCATTCATGTAAATTATGAACAGTAATGGGCCCAAGACGGATCCCTGAGGCACCCCTGATGTTACAGCCACCTCATGCGATTGTTTCCCGTTGACAACAACACATTGACGTCTAACGCTCAAATATTCCTTTATCCACCTAATAACGTTCTCATTTATGTTGTACCAGTATAATTTTTGTATTAATAAGGAATGTGATACAACGTCAAAGGCCTTCTTAAAATCTAGAAAAATACAGTCAACAGAATATCCCTTATCTAAAGCACTTGACAGGTCGTGTACAAATTCGGTAAGCTGGGTGACACACGAGTAACCACTGCGAAAGCCATGTTGATTAGTATTTAATAATGAATGTATACTAAGATGATTCATAATACTAGTATAAAACACATGCTCTAAAACTTTGCATAATACACTGGTCAAGGACACTGGTCGATAATTTGAAACAACATTCCTAGGTCCCGATTTATGTATAGGTACAACATTAGCAAGCCTCCATTCATCAGGCAAGGAGCCTTCCTGTAATGACTTTGTGAAAAGAATTTGAAGGTACCTTGACAACGCAAAAGCGCAAGAAGAGAGCAGGATCGTGGGTAAGCCGTCCGGACCGGTGGCACTGTTATCTTTTAAGCGTTCTAAGAGCGACACAATTCCTCGCTGATCAAATTCAATGTTCTCCATGGGTTCCGTACAGTTCAAGGCAAGGCGAAAATCGGCAGGGCTATTGCTGTCCTCAGAAGAAAAAACTGAGCTGAAAAACGTGTTAAAGCACTTGGCTTTCTCCAGATTATCATGAACGATACTTCCGTTGTGATCGAGTGGCGGGATAGACAATTCATCCTTTCTGTTTTTTTTTATGTACTGCCAAAATTCTTTAGGGCGATCCTGGATACGCATGTCGAAAGACTGAAAGTAGGTAAATTTAGCCTCTTTGACCGAAGCATTCATATCCTTTGTAATCTTTTTTAACTGATCCATGTTATCTTCCGACGGATTTCTTTTGAAGCGCGCATATACTTGTTGCCTCTTTTCAACGACTCTGCGCAGCGCTTTTGTGAACCATGGCTTGCTTTTGCTGCGACGTTTCGTCATCACCCATGACGGCACATGCTGCTCACGCAAATCAAAAAGTTTGGCTGTCAGTGTGCGCCACAGCTCATCAACGCTGAGTGAATCAGACAATGTTTCGTACACATCGACATAGGATTCAAGTGCCCGGGCTATCTCGGGGAAATTTGCCTTTCGGTAACTGTAAATGCGCCGATTGCCACAGTCTTCAAGTTTAATATACTGAAAGTTCATTTCCGCTAAAACACAACTGTGATCACTGATACCGGGCACTACAAGGGTAGAACAAGCTGCCGATGGTTGGTTAGTGAATAATAAATCCAAAACATTGTTGCCACGGGTTGGCTGCAGCACTAATTGGGATAAGCTGAATGAATTGCACAGATTTAACAATTCTTTGCCTACAGCGGAATTGGCTCTAGACGGAAGACATCCTGAGCTCCAGTCTAATTCAGGAATGTTAAAGTCACCTCCAACAACTAAACAGTCAGTTTTAACAGTTTCAATCATATCAGTTAGGTCGCTGATGGGTTCAAGCTGATTTCCAGGTGGCCTGTAAAACGAGCAAACTGATAGTAATTTACCATTTAAAAGTCTAATTTGAGCCCATACTGCCTCACATGTCCCAACATCAATTTCCATCTTACGAGAACTAACTAAGACGTCCACCAGTATAAATACGCCTCCTCCGTGCCTGTCTCGATCTTTTCGATAGCTGATATAGTTACTCGGAAAAACTTCGCTATCGCTAACATCCCCATCCAGCCATGATTCACATCCGATCACAACGGAAGGTCTCGCCATGTCAATTAGACCATGTAGCTTGTCCACTTTATTCTTAATACTTCTGCAGTTTAGTACTAGAATCGACAAAACAGAGTGATCCGGCTTAACTTGTCAAGAGGCTCGAACTACCTGCCCCTGAGATTCGTCGTAAATGTACTTGACATTATTCAAGTAAAGGACATCGTATTTCAGATGTGCTTTGCCATTGGGTCCCTTGCGAGTTTTGGCGTAGTCCCATAGCATTTTCCTCTTGTTTCGTACTGGTTCAGAGAAGTCCTCTGAAATGCTAGTAGAACTTCCTTTCAATTTCTTCGCATTTGACAGAACAGCCTCTTTCTCTTTGAATGAACTAAAATTAACAATTATTGGGCGAGTTCCTTCTGAACGGAACCGTCCGAGGCGATGGGCTCTTTCGATTCTGGGGTCTATTCCCAGAGTAGATCTACACAAATCTAGGACAAGTTTTTCAGAAATTGGTTGTGACTCGCGTTCATCCTCGTCCTTAATTCCATAAAAGAGCAGATTGCACCGTCGAGATCGATTTTCAAGATCGTCCACTTTCTTCATCAGAGTCTGCCACTCGGAACGCTGTCTTTCACTACTCGCCCTACAGTCCTCGACAGCGGCCCTCATTTCCTCAAGACCTGCAATCTTTGCTTCCCGAAAGTTATGGAACCAGATTAATTACGTTCTTTTGCGCACACCGCAGACTAGCTCTCCTCAAGAAGTACTTATTCAAGGACGAAGTGTAAATGGGCAGGAAGTAGCAGAGGCGTTTAATCAATATTTCGTCGCTCGAGAATACAAAAGTTCACGAAACATGTCATACGATGCTCGCATCAGGCAAAGTAGCGATTCCATGTATCTAAGAGAGAGAAAGAGAGACTCTTTAATGAAATACAGAGAATTTAGCCGCCTTTACAATATCGCTGGCATGCTACTCTGCGTAGGGAGTGGAATTTGGGAGATAAAGACAGAAGAGCAGCGTGGAAGAGGTAAAAAAAACAAAGATAAAAAGTGGCCATGAAATCGGTACTAAGGATGCAATGGCGAGTATTGATGTAACCTATGGAATGATCGAGTGCATAGTCCGACATAGTCCGAGTGCATAGTCCGACAAACCGTTATTTCAGGCCCTCATAACATTGAATCTGCTTTTTGCCGAGTCTATCGCGGAACGCATGAAATTTTAATTGGCGCTGTGTATCGTCCTCCGGGCGCAAATTCAGACGTCACTGATGCATTGAACGACTTTCTACACCATTTGCGAATTCAAAACAAAAACGCGATAATCGCGGGGGATTTCAACGTTGCGGATGTGAAATGGGATGAAATGATGCCGGGGCAACGTGAACGAGAGGCAGCGCTCGGCCTTCTAGATTTGTGCTTTTCTCATGGGCTTCAGCAGGTAGTACGAGAGTACACAAGAGTACAGGGTAACAGCAAATCAGTTTTAGACCTTCTTTTTCTAACTCAAGGTCTTTCGTCACAGCCGGTCGAGGTAGAAGTGTTACCTGGTCTTTCCGATCATTGTTTAGTTAGTATGAAATTGTCCTGTGCTTCTTTTCGAAAGAAGACGATTGAAGTGTCATCTTATAGAGATTTTAACAGGGCAGACGACACCGCCGTACTTGACGAGCTAGATTACTGCTTTGGCCAGTTTGAAGAGCTAAGCTGTAACGAATCAGTGACTGTTCATGAACTATGGTTAGAATTCAAATCTTTAGTCCATAGGTGCATAACTCGTTATGTGCCACTGGTCACAAAAAAGAAACGTGCGTGCAGTCTGTGGATAACAAGGAACATTATTCAACTAAAAAGAAAAATCAGCAGGCGTAGGAAAAAGTACCGACGCACACTCTATCCGGCTGCGTTGAGTGACATGCTAGCTCTAAGTAGTAATATGAGGTCACACATAAAAGAATCTAAATATAAGTTTTATAACGTCACATTGGAAAAATTTCTACGAGAATCACCTCAAAAGTTTTGGAGACACTTGGCAGTACCAAAGAAAAAAGTCGCGGAGATAAGCTCAGAGAGCGGACCTATAAGTGATAAGACAGAAATGTGCGATCTTTTCAATAGATACTTCGCAAGTGTTTTCAGTGAAGACGATAACAAGCCAGCTGATACTAGGTTCGCTGCTGAAACACGCGCAATTGACGACATAAGCTTATCGATAGAAGGCGTACTGAATTTATTGTTGAGCCTAAAAACATCAAAATCAATGAGCCCTGATGATATTCCTAATCTTTTTTTGAAGCGATACGCAGAATGGTCAGCTAGATACCTCGTACTAGTGTTTAGGAAGTCACTATCAACAAGCACGATTCCCGATGATTGGAAAACTGGCAAAATAATTCCTATTCTCAAGACTGGAAATTCAAAAACGGTCAGTAATCATCGTCCCATCGCACTAACGTCAACCTGTTGTAAGCTTCTAGAGCACATTGTCTCAAAGCACATTCGACAATACTTAACAGATATTGAATTCTTGAATAGGTGTCAGCACGGTTTTCGACAGGGCATGTCGACGGTTACACAATTAATAGAAACTTTGCACGATTTTAGCGAAATCATTGACCAGAAAGGGCAAATTGACAAAATATTCCTAGACTTTAGGAAAGCCTTCGATCAGGTAAATCATAGAAAACTTTTAAGCAAATTTCAATCAGTACTCAAAAACTCAAATATAGTTCGTTGGCTGGAAAGTTTTCTTGTGGGCCGCAGGCAATTTGTAAGTATTGACGGGAGCGCATCCCAAGTGTGTGACGTGACATCGGGAGTACCACAAGGCTCGGTACTCGGACCGTTATTGTTTCTTGTTTACATAAACGACCTCATTGAAGATTCAGAAATCAAGGCCAGATTATTTGCAGACGACTGCATTATTTATACTAATGTTAATTCAGTTGAAGATCAAGTTAAGCTTAATGGTTACCTGCTCAACATTAGCGAATGGTGTAGAAAGTGGCAAATGTCTTTAAACCCCAGTAAAACAGTATGTATGACAATCACACACAAACATCAGCCACTCGAATTTGACTACTCATTACAATAAAACAAACTTAATCGAGTAACAGAATGTACATACCTGGGAGTGACAATTAATTCAGACCTGCGTTGGAACACTCACGTACATAACATTGTTGCTAAAGCAAATAAAACTTTAGGATTCATTAGGCGGTCACTTAAGCATGCTACACAGGATACTAAACTTACGGGTTATAAGATGTTCGTACGCCCGATAATGGAATATGCGTGTGAGGTGTGGGATCCCTACACTCAATCACTTGCAGCTGAACTGGAGCGAGTGCAGCGACGTGCACTTCGCTTTATCTATTCTCGCTTCCGAAGACAAGATCAGGTAACCCCACTTTACACTTTAGCGAACTTGCGCCCTCTTCAATGTCGCCGGAAACAAAAGAGACTCATTCTTTTCTATAAGATTATGAACAACATGGTACATATCGATAAGCAGCAATACATAAGCGAAACTACTTCACGTATCATTCGGGGTAAACATTGCAGACACGTAAAAGAACAAAAGTTTTCTAAGCACTGCTACAAGCATTCCTTCTTCCTGTCCACAGCGAGAGAATGGAACAGACTGCCAGAGAATGTGGTGCTCGCATCGGGTGTGGATGTGTTCTCTGCTGGAGTTCGTGATTGGTTGGTATAGTGCCTGATATAAAGCGCCTTGCATTTGTGTTGGGCATGGTGTTTTCACATTGTTTTCTGTTTCGTTGCAGCGATATTTTTGCGCATTTTTATTTGTTGCTTAGAGGTCAGTTTCATTTTTTATATGTTAAAACTTGGCACCGACTGGATGGTGCTGGTGTTTTGTTTGTCGTGTTCCGCCTTTGTAATCTGTACCTTGTATCCCGCCTATCTTGGTCCTGACCGGACTGATAGTATCTCTAATAAATAAATAAATAAATAAAGAACGATGCATTTTACTGAGCAAAGAATAAAAGAATAGAAGGCAGCACAAGTACTACAAGCCACCACAAACTATTTGCTCATAAAAAAAACTGAAGACATAAGTACGAGGCCGTACTTCCTTTTCGACGTGCCCAATTGTTTGTCTCTGCTACCAATAAATACTCTTGGTGCCTAGCTGGTAGCCTTGCATTCTACAGCTGGTCCTACCTGGATGATTTATTTCCCGCAATATCAGCTGTACCAGCATAATCTTGTTAGTTGTGACAGTTAGGTGTCTGTAATTAGGAATTTGGAGAGGATCGTCACTGAACCCAACATCCAGTATTATATTTACGGAAATGTATTTGCGCACAGTACTACAGCGTTCAGAATCTCTGCTCTCCAGACGCGCTCATCGGGCTCCATGCGGCAGCTGAGCGCCGCAAAATCACGCCCTTATGATGACGTTACTCACAGTTGAACACGTCACACGCACACTGTGCTTTATTTTCTGACCGAACAGCGGCTACCGGGGTCATGTTCACCATCCGCTGGAGCCGCCTCACACGCTGAAATATGACTTGTCATCAGGAGCGCCGAGTAAGGCTGCTGCCTTATAAAGAACGTTGTCAGTACGAAATTTATGCTCTACTGAATGCTGTCTGCTATTCACCGGTGCAAATAGTTTGCTCCGTGATTCTCCCGAGGTCGCTTTTGAGAACGTTCTAAGGCTACTTCGCTCCGGAGTTTAGTTATCGATATTGCAAATCACAGGAAAACATACACCGTGGCCGCAGTCATGAAACATTTATTTCTGTAGGAACGATGGGGTTCCCAGAGCAAATGCTCGAAATTGTGGCCCTGTATACCAATACATAGCTGCGCGCGATGTTTCACTCAACGCACGAACGCATGAACGCACTGAACGATGTTTCACTGAGGCTTGTTGAACCAGTTTGAAACACTTTGCTTTTTACACGCCCCCAAAGAAAAAAAGCCCAAAAGGGTGAAATCTGGTGACATCGGGAGCCAAAAAACAAGCCCGCTGCGCCCAGTTTATTGCGAACAAAAGTTGACGTCAAGAAAACGCACAGCACAAAAAAAAAACAAATGAGGTGGCATTCCATGGTTTTGGTACTACATCGAATGCACAACGCTGAGGGGAAGTCGCGGCACGAAGTCCGCCACCCCATCCTTTTGAATAGAGTCTGTTTAACGCTTGGCTGTCATGTTTCCTTCGACAAAGTATGGCCCAAAGATGCGGCTGCGAAAAATTCTACGCCATACATTTATAGAGAATTGCCACTGGTGCCTGCTTTCTCTGAGCCAGTGTGGGTTTCCTATTGACGAGTGGTGCGCGTTGTGTAAGTTAACGCAGCTCTTTGCAGTGAGCCTTTTAGATCCAAAGCACATCATTTAAAAAATTTTCACCTGGGTCACACTGGATGAAGCAACATTTGCAGAAGGCCAGCCTCCGATGGAAGTCGCTATCCGTGAGTCTCTGATGCAAAGATAGATGATTCGGGTATAACTTATGTTTAGACAACACTCTCCGAACTGAAGCGACATTGGCTGGACATGCATCAGCTACTTCTCTCGCGCTCTCTGTGTCTTACAGTTAACGTAGGCCGAGACGCTGATCTCAAAATGTTCGCTTAATACGTGGTGCCGTCTACTTCTTTGAGGATGGACCGCTCGGGTGATGCGGAAGCACTTGAACACCGTTTTGAACGAAGCAAGTGATGGTACGCGATGACCGGGGTGTCGCGCAGTATACAGACCTGCTGCTAAATGAGGTTTCCATCCACGTTCGCGTATGAACTAATCATGTCTACTTTCTCAGCCGTCCAAAAATGGGCATAAACAGCTGCAGCCGTGTTGAAAGACGGAAAGATAAAACAGCCAGTGTTAACACGCTCCAAAAGAACTTGATATTGCTGGTTTCTAGGCTACACATTTCTTTCTTTTTTTTCGGAAGTCACGGCGCGCGAGCTGCACTCCACTAATTAGCAGTTCCATTTGGCGGGCTACGAGGCTTCACGCAAACAGCGGCCACTGCGAACCACAGGTAAAGCCGCAGATAAAGCGCGGTGTGTACCGTGTGACGTTTTCAACTGTGAGTGACGTCACCACGGGGGCGTGACTTTGGGGAGCCCAGCTGCCGCACGGAGCCCGTTGCGGGCGTGTGGAGCGCGGAGATTCCGAGCGCTGTTGTTCTGCACCCAATTACATTTTCATAAATATAACGGCTGATATCGGGTTGATTAATGATACTCTACAATTTCCGAATGACAGACACCTAACTGCCATAACTGAAAGTTTAACTAACACATTTAGTTAATTATCTACCTAAAAACACTTCGAACCCTTCTTATAGCGCCCGCTACGGCCCCTGATCAGTTCAGGCTAAAAAAAAAATGACTTCCAGAGCTTATTTTATTAAATTACTTTATCTTCCCTGTAACATCACGTATATAGTATATAACCTTCCCGCTTATCACCCCATCGCATTACATGACCTGCCCAAGTCCACTTCTTCCTCTTGATTTCGACTAGGATATCATTAACGCGCGTTTGTTCTCTCACCGACTCCGCCCGCTTCCGATAACCCACAGTATTGAATAAGCAACTATATTGAATATACGTTGAAACGAGTCTAGCGTGCACGGCGCATTCGCGTAGCGAGTGTAGGTGTTGTCCTCTAACAGCTTCATCGGAAAAAATGATTTCATTGTGTGCGCAAATTTCGGTGCTCAAAGCAATTAAAAAGTACCAAAAAATTTTGCTTTGTGAGTGAAATAGGTTCGCCTGCACAAATAGGGACGGCATCAATGCAAAACGTACCCAGTAGTGGCGAAAAGAAAAGTACTTCAAGTGTTAAACTTTTCCTTGTTGCTTATTGCATATTATTACTTTTAGTTTCTCTGTCTGCGCAGGTTCATTATATAATTTAATGTTTGTGTGAGAGTGAGGCGACACCTTACGTGTACCATGCTTTGCGAACTATAGCTCTCTTAGGTTCAGTATACTGTAACATTTCCTTGAAAACCGAAAAAAGAATGTGTATGCAGCATTGTAGTTATTTCAAGCAGTATAATAAGCGTTATTGACATAACTACAGGTTATTGACATAACACACATGCCGTGAACTCCGGCGCAGTTTTCAATGCAGGGTCACTGCAAGTGCAGGCTTGGCGGCACCAGAAGACAGCTTAGAAAGGGACACTGCGCGACATGTGTTGTGGACACTATCTAAAGAGGAAATACGCTTCTCGAATATGGGAACGATAAATGTTTTTATTAGAAATTGATAAACAATGGTCCGTAAATATGGCGCGTTCTTCCCGTGGCAAAAAAAAAATCAGTATGTGAGGGCAGAGTAAACTCATTATTTTTCACTTCTCTGTCTCGGTGAGAGGCTATGCAACGATTCTCGGCACGAATATTTCGATAGGAGCTCTCCAGCCAGAGCTGCAGCCGATAATGCGCAGCCGAGTAAATACAATACGAAGTAGAAGACAAACAGTTCATGCTCATCCTTGTTGCCTGCGTCCTGTGGCACGGACGTGATGCGATGAGGAAAAGATAGTCCATGTTCAGTGATAGCAAGCAGTAGTTGGCGGTGTTGCTCGCTGTAGGGAAAAGGACGATAAATATTTATAGGTGCCAAGAAAACAAAAACTATTTCAATTCCCAGTAATAGAAAGTCTGGTATAAAATTATTCACCCAGTTTATGGGTTTGCTTTCCCATGCTGAGTTCACAACGGCTTCTTTTGTTGCTTCTAAAATAGGCGCAACTTTACGATTTTATTTCCTGCTGTGTGAAGCACCTCGTCCCTTTAGGACTTGCTGGCAATCATAAGAAGAAAACAGGTGCCTTCTTATGTGTGGGCTGCGTCGGCCCCTTCATAGGGTGCTAAGTGAAAATAGATAGTCATGCTCCACTGACAGTAAACCCTGCCGCATGCTCGTGCAGCAGATGTCAGGGTGCAACTATAAAAGCAAAAGTACTTACCACAGTGGGTTCAAAACATGCATAGCCGGTACTTGATGCACTGTGGTGAAATGATCGCCCGGAGCCAAATTCCAATGTGCAGCCGCACGCACTTCCTCCTCGTTACACGTCGAAAATGCAACATATGAACTCTCCCATACCTTCCTGTAGCATACGAACATCTCTCTTTCATAGCTGCAAGTGCTAGTGCACTGTTTCACAGCATTCGAAATGACTTGAAAGAAATCCTTCAGATTATTATCTTCTAATTCCCCTTTATTGAACCCAATCCAGTCCATGCTCAAGCAAGGCCAAGCGTGGCCCGCCTCAATTAGAGACTGAATTTCCCGGAAGGAATTCACACTGCCTGAAACAATCGGAACGCTTGGGCTGGCTGTAATGCTGGACTGTATGTAATTGTTGAGAACGAGCATGCCTAGGACCCAGAAAGCAGTTGCCAGGTGTCGATTTATTAAAGAGTCAGCCGCACACGTCGGAGGACTCCTTCCCAGACGTGCGCATGAAAGCAGCAACAAATAGGTTCCTGCGTGGAACGTTCGTTGCGATCCAAAAAGAGGTGACAGCGGGTAAATGTAAAGACGCCTATTGTAGACGCGGCTCCAACTAAAGCGACGCATAAGTAGGCGCATGATTTCCAGGTATCCATAAAGGTGATTCTGTTCCTTACCCTACGCCGGCTGAAAAAGCACAGCGGAACAGGGGAATATTGCGCGTATGGGTAAACGTCTCCACTTGATAAAATGCTGCTACCAGCAGGAAGGAGGACTAAATCAATAACCTTGTATTTGAAAGCTCGCCAAAGCCCCATTTTCTCTATGTGCAAGGTATTGTTCAGGCTTCGGTATCCATCAATCAAAGCCAACGCTTCAGATATTTTTTTAACATCTGCATGCACCTTGCCATAAATTGCCAATACAGCGCGAATCGTCTCTCCTTTTGGGAACCTGGGTTTGCTTGTCGAATCGCGATGAAAGACCTCAGACGCACTCACTCTCCGGTAAACATTACACCGTTGGTAGCGGTCTTCAGTAACGTTAATGTCGCTTGCACTAACGCTGATAACTTGGCAAAGGGGAGTATCAAAATATTCATATAGCTCACTGTTAAGGTCAGTGTCGATCACCCACCGATGTCTCGCCTCCGTGAATACTTGGCTATAAATGTCCATTTTAGTCATATCCGGTGCAGCGCGGAAAAACGGTATAAATATTATCCTTTCCTCAATTCTAAGCAGTGGACACGTTTTTGATAAATGACTACACCTGCTAAGAATCCCTTCGTACTGATCTTTAAATTCACAATATACCTGTGAGGTTGTAGCTTTCACAAACTTAACCGCGACGGGAAGCTGCTTCGCTGTTTGGGAAAGCCTTTCTGTGTCTGGCGAGAAATAAAGGAGGACCGGTCTAACCGGGAATCCAAACGAAGCTTCCATGATATGAATCTTTGGAGGGCATAGCTCAGACGAGGTCCAATCAAATAGGAGGGAGTGCAGAATAAATGCGTATATCCACAGAAATTTGCTCGGACCAAAATTAGCCATATCTTTCCGAACCTTCCGCAGGAATGCCTTGCGTATACGGCAACCACTTTAAAGGAATTCTGCACCTAACTCACGTGCTAGGGGCACATCAATATATTTTATACAAGATGTCAATGTATATACCAATCTTAGATCATATAGTAGAAAAAGTATCTCCAGTGGAGTACATCATACTGTGACAACGTGGCGATCTGCACGCGCGTCTGGTAGGTCGAACATTTGCGGCTGCCCTAGGCACACTCCGGAATAATGCGCGTTCGGCTGAGAGATGATAGTGCAGGTATACAACATTGGAAGTAGAGCCTTCGTTGCTCATCCATTCACTTATTAAAAAGAGGTCAGTTCTGCTCTTGCAACCAATTCACGCCAACGTATAACTGATTTCATCAACAGCCGAGCTTAGGCGCGAGTTAAGTGTTGAACTTCTTGGGAGGCAGTCTATGAGCGTTAAACAGCAGCAAAGGAGAGAGTTCAAAAGAGAAGACTTTCGCCCAAATCATGCCCCGCAAGAACTTGTTGCTAGGCGACCAGTAAGGAACAAAACAAACTAGCTTTGGTGTTTCTGGAGAGGCATGGTACCGCTGTCGCTTACAAAATGGTGATTGGCCTGAAATATTTCATGATCGAAGGTGCGGTAATTGACTGCCAAAAACTGCCGGTGCGCAAAAATAAAAACAATGCGAATGTGGAACTGCATGCAGTGCACTTCCGCCGGTGTTGCCTCCAATTGCACCGCCTCCAGTTCTAGAAGAATTTGTTTTTCATATCAAAGAATGACCAAGGTGTTTCAATAATGCCTTAGTAGCCTGCTCCTGATCGACTTCGACCCTATGGCCTACACGAAGAACCGCAAATATTCTAGCGCCCGGCACTTTTCGCATCCAACCCGATCGAATGCCGGCCCTCATGTCACAGGTCAAAAACAGTAAAACTTTTATCCATGTGTGGCTGCATACGCTATGTACAGAGGGCAAAACGCATGTCTAGAACACACTCTGGGCGTGTTTCGGACTCAACACGCGATATCTATAGATAACATTTGGTTAAAAATGGTTTGGATGTAAGCATGTGCAGTTAAACTTATAGGATTTCATTGTCATTTTTTTACTTCCTGGTCGCAGCGGCTTTCAGAGGTGCGGAACAGACAGTTCGCTTGTTTTAGACATGCGTTTTGCCCTCTGTACTCTAAAAATTGAAATGTATTCAAATTAGAATAAAGTGAGCTGTTTTTTTTTTTGCGGACGCGACCAGTCAAATTTTTGTAGCTGAAAAAAGGGGTATTTTTCATTTTTATTTATTTTTTTTAAGTCCTCGGGAGCAAACATCTCCGTTATGTCAGGAAAATTAAGAGAACAATCGTTTTTTAAAAAAACAATTGTATATGTGTTCAATAATTTTATCAGCGGTTGCTGCCAAAAAAGGGCATCATTTACAATTATTTGATTATTGCATTTTATGTAATAAATATACATTCGAAATAATTAACATTCTCTGATGCCAGCTTATTCACAATCGTTTATTCGAATATATATTGGTGGTGGATTGATAGGCCCGGAAACAATAGTTCATGAAAACAAACTTGCGAGCCACACCAATTGCGCGGTTAATGGAAACAGACGGAATTTTTTGATGGAGCTATTATATAATACGAAAGCATTATTCCAAAGCGTAAGTCTCGAGCAGGTACTTGCGGTGTGCGACATGGGCGGACTGGGAGACCCTAATGCGCTCCGAGGACTCGCCCATGCAGACCATCGCATCCGCCGTAGATTTACATGTTGAATGGAATCACAGGTGATTAGCCAGACACATCACACAGGGCAAAATAGCCGTCGCGGTAGACGTTGTCAATGTTGTCGTCATCCACGCACACCAGCAACCGTGGATCGTATCCCAGCGCTGCGCGCACAGCTGTCAGCAATGGCTGCTGAATGGTGACCCGCAGGTAGTCGACGGCCAGCAAAGGCTGCCCCGGCCACAGAGCTACATACACGTCACAGTACGTCTCTATCGGGCAGTCTGGCTCTTTGGTCAGCAAGCAGGCGGTGAACACATCCCCGTGCACTGTCCAGTCGATAGTTGCTTCGCGTTCGCCAACTGCCATGGCAGCCGCAATGCGCCTCAGCAGCGCGGGACACTCATCAAAAGTAGGCGCAGTCCAAAGACGGAAGACCCGCCACACAACTAAGCGCTGGCGCTGCGCCATCCAGCTTCGCAGGCATGCTATCCGCCGGAGACAGAATTCGTCGCTCTCAGCAGCTTGGACAGCTTCGCATAACGCACCGTGAACATCGGAGGGCGGTAGTTCTCGAAGTCGCGGCAACAACGGCAAGTTCTCTTCGTCCAAGCGCAACAGTTGCGCTGCACTGAATCCACGCAGCAGAATTTGCAGGTTTAACATCTGGATATCCGCCATAGAGGAGCCGAGTTGTGGTACAGAAGCGGCGATGGTTAGCCGGTGTTCGTCGACGTAAGGAAGTGCACACCCGTCTCGGTAAGTTAACAAACGAAATCACTTCTCTGGCACAGCTGTTTCCGTTGCCCACAATTAGATGTGTGGCTTAAAATTGCACTTGTGAGTGCTACTGCTGATACATCTCATTCTATTCAGGCTGTATTTAGGGGTGGTTTCATCTAATGACTGGCGTCAAGCCCTCCGCCGGGCGCAAAGTACTCAAGGCGTCATTCAGAGGCACTCTATCATTCTATGCTTTGTCATCCTGCATAGATTTTATCAAAGATGCGGAAGTGTTTATCTCAAAAGAAGCACTGTGAAAGAGCCCAAAATGAAAAAAAAAATGCGCACAATAAATTTATCAGATAATATCAAATCAGGTGCCGCGTTTTTGAGAAACATATGCGTTAAGAGCTTACCAGCGTCTCTATAACAAGTTACTGGCTGGTTGTCCACATAACTATTTGTTCTTTAATGCTTGCTGGCTAACTACCTGCCCTTTCACGGGATTATTCTTGTGTCGGCGGGGCACAAAAATAATATTATCGAGTGGTCTAGCTGAGAGGAACAAACGGCACGCGTTCACGACGGCAGCTGGAGGCCAATGCCATTCTTTAAAACGGGTTCCTTACTCGCTTTATCGATCGACGCACACGTCGCAGTCTCTTAAGCAGGTAATTCTGATAGCTGTTTTCAGGGAAGGTAAGAGAAAAGTATAGAGAATCTGCCTCGGCACAGGTGGCACTGGAGTTTTTCTATATGCCGACTAAAAACTGGTGCTGTCAGCCGCTTGCAGGGCTACAACCGCGAGAGTACACTCTTAAAGATTTGAGGCCCGCGTTCGGCAGATATCATTTATTGCCGAGCTTCTCTCGGCCGCTGCTCAGATACCTCACCGAGTGCAACGAAATCTGCTTGCTGTTCTCGCTGGGTGTCTGCTATGGCGTTGCAATCGACGCGGAAATCTTCCGCGCAGGTTCCCCGTGTATATACTGGTAGCGTTCATTTCATATAGAATCCCATATGTTCAATACATGCCAACTTCTGGGTGGAAGCGAGCGCATTCTATGGCACGATTGCAAAAGCGAGACCATCAATATTGTGACTAACCAGAACAATGGCGGCCGCAGACGCAGACGGAAACCTCTGAGCGGCCGAGTTGATTCCCAAAAACCTAGCCCAGCCCAACCGCCACTAATGCGACTGTGTCCTCTTAGTCCTCTTCTTGAATCAGCGCGGAGGTAGCGCTGGTGAGGCGAGTGGCATTAGCCCCTCCACCGTAAAACGAAAGCGTCGAGTTGATGCGAAGCAAAGTATTTACAAATAAGTAGAAAAGCAAAAAAGGAAATGTCGACATTATAAGCACAGAGGAAAGTTGATAATTACAGTCGATAAGGACAGGAAACCGAAAAAAAGTTAAGAATATCATGCACAGAACGAGAGCGTCGATTAAAATACAGAGTGGGAAGCACTGCAGTCACGCGAGAGGTGCGATTTCAAGCCACCCAAAGAAAAAGTATCAGTTCGTAGCCGCCGATGGCCGCACTTTCATTAGGAACGACTTTAAAATTCGCGTTGCCGACGCGGCGGAAGACTTTATACGGTCCTAATAGCGGAGCGCCCCACCGCGGTGCCTCAGTGGGCGTCCGCTTAAATGGGCGTCCCCAAAGAGCAATGTTGGAGCGCCTCCGCACGCGCCTGTTTGAGCAAGCATGCGTGGACGCACTGACAATGAGCGAGGCTGAGTTCTTGCGCAAAAGGTCGACATACTTTATCGTCCTGCGCGGCGGTCGAGTGTCGGCTTTCATACTGCCATACGACGTGCTCAGTGCTGCGTCACTGCGCATGTGCTTGAAAGATCAGACTTCAGTTCAACTGTTTTGTTTCGTATTTTTGTTCCTTTCGAAAAAAATAAACTTCTCTTTCTATGCCTCAGTGGTTACTGCGCTCGGCTGCTGGCCCGAAAGACGCGGGTTCGATCCCGGCCGCGGCGGCTGAATTTCGATGGAGGCGAAATTCTAGAGACTCGTGTACTGTGCGATGTCAGTGCAGGTTAAAGAACCCGAGGTGGTCGAAATTTCCGGAGCCCTTCACTACGGCGCCCCTCATAGCCACTGTTGCTTTGGGACGTTAAACCCCAATAAACCAAACCAAACCAAATAGCGGAGCAGCTGTGTTTCGCACCACCTTTTTGGCTTACAGGGGCCCACACCCATTCGCGCTCAGTTGATAATAGGCGCTCATTGGACTTCCCTAAGTCGGAGGTTGTAATATCGGGAGCCCGTGTATTCCTGCGGCTTCATGCGGAATCGAGCCAGCTGACGGGCTTGACGACTTTTACGGCGAAGCTGCCCGCATCTAGTGTGACGTCGTCATCAGCGCACACCAAGGCAGCACAGATAATCAGACCAATATTGGAAGCATAGTGGCAAAGGCCGGTCCTACAGGGGACCTTTCTGAAGCCATCCATTTCCATTATTGGGCCGAGTTCCTGTGCTGCTTGGGCAGAAGCACCGGTTCCATGTCATCCGCCTTTCTGTAAAAAATGCGGAACGGGGTAAAGCGCGCTGTTCCCTGAACCGCGGTTTTATTGGCGAAGGTAACGTATGGGAATACCTGGTGCCATGTTTTCTGCCCACATCCACGTGCATGGAAATCATATCTGCCAGCGACTTTTCGAGCCATTCTTTTTAAGGCCCAATCATCCGTGGTTGGTCTCCTCCTCCTCCCTGTCTTGATGCCACCACCCGAACACTGTGCGACAACCATTTGAACCGAAATTTTCATATCAAGATTCGTAAAGACGTGGACTTGAGGGTACATAGGTTACCGGTTGGAATCCCTGCCTTGAGCTAGGCGCTAAATTAACCATTAAGTTTCAGCAGCATGAAACGCTGAACGGTATGAAGTCAACCGGAACATTCTTCGGCTAACGGTTGCGCCACAAATTTTGCACGAATGACCGGAATAAGTGGGCCGATTTTGGCGCCTCCTAGCCTGATGTCATAACCGGGTTAACATATATTTGTGCTTTGGTGTTTGGGCATCACGCTGTAGCGTGTGATTGCTTTTTCTATTATGTAACCGCCCCGGTTACCATGGCAACCACGGTTACGGTTCGCTTTATAACGCATAACACTGAGACCTACAACCCTAGAATAGCTTCATGCTCTAATAGAATATCGTTGGTATGAAGGCCGCTATCTTAAATTCTATCCGTGAAATCAGTATAACTGGTAGGCTCGAACTGCGACCAGTAGAGCCAACGCTCTAAAGCTGCTGTGGTTTAGCATTGCTTTGCGCTCAGTATTGCGCGATTGCGCAGCCTTTTCCAGGCGGACACCGGCGGCACCACGTACCTGGAAGCGCTCCTTAGGCTGCACTGACTCAACGCACCTAGAGACTCCCAGTGGCCTCCTAGAGACTCCAAGCGATTTATCCAATGGAGAAGGCGTCGCGCAGAACGGGCGATGGCGTTCCGTGGACTCCCTGGCAGCGCTGCAGTACGGTGTCGCGTTCCATTCTTTAAAGGGGCTGCGAAACACTGCTTGGGGGGATACCGGCTATACATCAGGCGGATTCTTTATGTCACACAGATGCTGACTTAAAAAGAATGGCAGGAATAGATGCACAGGAACGGGAGTTATTCCATGAAGAAATTTCAAAAAAGAAGCAAACAAAAAGCTGCCCTCAACTCGATTTTGGCGGGGCTTCCCACTCCTATTTCGATCTCCCAATGACGACACCTGCGCAGCCAATCAAAACAGCCTGCCAGAGCACGTCGCGGAAGTTTGCACTCCATGGTTGCCTGCTCTCTGTAACTCGTTCTTGCTGAGACTGGCAGCGTCGTTTCCATGCCGGAGCCCCTGGTGGTGTATTTTTATATTACTTACTTTGCAGGGCTTTTATCTTAGACGAACAACTTGTTTTTGTTGTTCTAATATAAAACACCGACAGGTGACAAAATGTGTGTCTATTTATTCACACAATTTGCAGTATATTTATTGTTTGTCCAATCATCAAGCTCGCGCCAGTTGATGTTATATCCGCCGCTAAAGCCTGACACTGTGTGGGGACACCATCAGAGCCATGAATTTGTTTTTGGGATGGCATTAAAATATTAAAAAAACGGAATATACGTGGTACTACCGACGCTAATAGCACCATTGTAACTCACTGTGTGCCATCAACAGGCAAAACATTCAACTAATATTGTGTTTCTGGGCCCCTTTAAGACGAAGCTTAAGCGCCCTCCAATATTTTCGTCGCCAATGCTAATTTACCCAATTCTGCAGAGTCCATATCTGCAGCAAAGTTGTCAGAGACAAAGCGTATTGCTCTTTATTGCTTTTTTAAGCATGAAATGCTTTTAGCTCCCGTTGTCCGCAGTGTGGTGACGTCACGCCGAGACCGAGAGCCAACATCCGGGCACTGAATTCCACTCATCCGGGCACTGAAACGAGAACTTCCGGGCACCGTACGAGATTTAACGAGACAAGACGAGAGCAAGAGGGTAGCTCCAGGGCGAGAAAGGCTTTTGGCTGAAAAACTGCTTTCGCGCCACCCCCAAGGATGGCGCTGCGGTCCCACACTCACGCATGTAAAAGACCGGCCGCTTGGCCTTCAGACGCGCTGCATATACATTCTTGTCAGGCCTGCGTCTCATCGTGTCCGCGTACGCTTCTGCATCGTCCTGCATTCCAATACCACTACCGTCACAGCTGCTTGCTTAAGCCAAGCAATGGAGCCTGATGAAAGGAGAGTTAGGAAACGTCTTGCGGAAAGCGATCGCTTTGCAAGTGATACGCCACAGCAGAAGACTGCTCGCCCCTGCCGACAACGCCATGATTATGCGGCCGCTCCCGACAGCTACAAGGCCGCCACGGTTCGCGGCTGCCTAACTAAGCCCGCACTATTGCAGGCGATCGCTTCGACGCAACAAGAGTGTGGTGTGGTGTGTTGAACACTAGACCCACTTCAAGATTTGGACTAGTACCATCTGCAACTAATGTGTTATGCCCGTAAACATTTCATGCTTAATCTACTCTCGGTTACGCGAGAGGCAGAGATTTTTTTCCGTACTGTATGTTTGACATTTCATTTTTGAATATTTCATTAATTGGCTTACTTCTGTTTGTTTGTTTATGACCTTCCCAAGTTAACAGCTTGGCTTGCATTTCATTTAGCCCTTTTCTTCATATTGTATTGCACAAAGAACAAGTGTTTTGAAATTATCATTTGCTATCTTCATTCTGTACACTGATGTTATTTGTATGCCCCTCCTGCTTGGGCCGTAAAGGCCTGCAGTATTGAATAAACAAACAAATAAATAAATACAAAGACCGCTAGCATAAAAACATCGCAAGATCATGCTGGGGATTTACCCTTCGGAATAGTGCACTCGTACTTAACAAAGCTATTGGCGTTTGGGCGCCTCTAATGATACATTGGTCAAAATAGGAGAAAGCGGGCCAGTGCCGTACGTCGCGATAGTTTTTTAGGCAGAGAGAGAAAAAAAAACTACATTGCCATAGCATGTAGAGATTTAGGGCAGCTGGGATTGCTTTGCCCCCAGCTTTAAGTGTATGTGTATGTAAATGTTTTCCACCACCACCACTAGGTGGGGGCGACTTGCTGAGCTCACGGAAGGAGTGCCAGTTGGATGGTCTTGTCAGGCCTTCTGAGGATTTGGTTCCATCCCTCCTCGGATGGAGCTGGCAGTAATGTTTGTGGCGGCGGATTTCTCAACCAACCACAGAGGATGTACGCCTGGGTGTCCATTTCTCCCTGGTTACAATTTTCCCCGTCTGTGATGAGTGAAAGTCTAGAATTGCTAAGCATCGAGTGTCTGGAACCTGCGGAGCATGTTGACTCGCGGTCAATTTAAGTAGGGCTGGGGAGGCGGGAATTGGCGTCTCGTCTACGTCTGGAGGCTGGTGATTTCGGCAAAGGTCTGGGGAGCCTCGGCAAGAGCGTCTGCGTTCGTGGGTGCGGCCGCCAGGTTGGTTAGCCATCTCGTGTCCTATTAATCGTATCTGATGTCGTCTGAATGCTGAGCGGTGCTGTGGGCGATCGTTGAAAATTGCTTTTTTGAGCAAAGGAAATGACGTAGTGTCTGTCTCACATATGTCGGCCCACACCCGAACCGCGCCGTAAGGGAAGGGATAAATGATGTAATGAAAAAAAGAAAGGAAGAAGAGATGCAGTAGTGGAAGTCTCCGGAATAATTTCGAACACCTGAGGACTTGGATACGCGGTCCCCATGCACTGACATTGCACAGCACACGGGCGCCTTTTGAGCTGCACCCCCCTGGATACGAGGCCGCCGCGGTATCTTTTCCCTGGCAGTCACACATGCCTCGTTCCAATTCATGGCATGGCCAGTGTCTTCAAGGTGTTCCGCTGAAGCATTTGAGCAAGCATTGCCTTGGGAGGAGTCATTTTGGTGTGGCTTGAATTGTCTTTTGGACGTCCCCATTTCTCAGCATAATAGTTTCACGGCGTACATAGGTGAAATAGAATTGTTCGTCACATGAATAAGGCAGCGCTAAAATAATGCATCCAAAAGGAATAATCGCTCAGAAGCATTTACAAACACATTAACATATATACAATCGATCCCCTAATATCGGGGTCTAAGGGAATCGCAAAATAATTTCAGCAATGAATAATTCGGCATAAAAACATCGCGATAGATAAGCTTATTTGTAACCTAGCAGTATGAATACATTCTACGCACGCTAGTGACAAGCTTTTATAAGCATGCGCAGCCGAGGGTGCACTGGCTGCAGGGCACTCGCTAGGCGTCGCTAGGATAAAGCCTCTTTCGCATTGAAACTGCAGTGGACGGTTCTTTGGAACTGGCCAAAACCAATATTATATTGTCACGAATATTAGGTGCCACACAGTCGGGGACAGAAGAACTGCTCCAGGCTGCCGAGCGGTTGCAAGCAAGATGGCGATGTTCCTCTACTTTCTCCAATTCTGAGCTCTACCATTTCTCCCTCCTCTGCAGCATCACCTTGATGCGGCCTGCTTTCGTAGTAGGAAAAAGAGGTTAGAAGCGCAAGCTTAAACAGTTGTCACGACACAGAACCGGCAGCACTCAGATCCAAGTACAGTCAGCAGGACGGCCGTCGTACGGCTTCGTACGAACGACGTGCACAACATCCGGACGTGGTGGTCTGCGCGTTGAGCGGGCTGGGGTTGCCGATGAAACTTTGTATGTCACGTCGATAATGCGGCAGAGAACACGGTAAGGACCGAAGTATCGCGCAGTAATTTTTCAGACAGCCCACGGTGAAGAAGAGGTGCCCAAACCCACACATGGTAGCCTGGCTCGAACGTTTCAATTCGCCGTCTGAGATTGTAGTGGTCAGCGTCGACGTGCTCTTAATGGTGTATTCGCTGCCTGGCCAGTTGACGTGCTTCTTCTGCCCGTTGAATGAAAGCGGCGACGTCACGATCAGGCCCTTGGTCACACTGGTGGTCGACAGGCAACAAGGCATCGAAAGAAGTAATAACTCGACGAACGAAGACAAGCTGGAAGGGTATGAGCCGCGTTGGCTCTTCCAGGGCCTTATTGTACGCGAATGATACGTATGGGAGAATTTGGTCGCACGTTTTATGCTCCACATCCACATACATCAAGAGAATGCCAGCCAAGGTTCTGTTAAGGCGTTCCACCAAGTCAGTTGTCTGTGGGTGGTACGCCGTAGTACGCCTATGGCTGGTGTGGGGCAGATCTAAGACTGCCTTAGTCAAGCGGGCCGTAAAAGCAGCTCCGCAGTCAGGAATTATAACCGCTGGGGCACCATGGCACAGCACGATGTTGCAAACAAAAACTTGGCTGCTTCGAAAGCAGCTCCATTCGCAAGGGCCGTTGTCGCAGCGTACCGCTTCGATAATCTGTCGCGACAGCAATCCAACGTTTTCCAGTGGGTGACTGCGGGAATTGGCCGAGTACGTACATTCCTACTTGTTGAAAAGGCGTTTTCGGAGATGCTATGGGGTGAAGAAATCCGGTGGCCTTGAAGGGTGGCGACTTACGGCCCAGTTACGACAGGTTTTGACGCATGAGCGCACTGATGGAAGTAATCTCTGAAAGTAGTACCTCTGCCCAATCCTTGCTAAGGTACGACTGACTCCCATGTGGCCGGCAGATGCTTCGTCGTGGCAAGCGCTCAAGATATCGGGTCGCAGCTGTGACGGCACTACGAGTAGAATTGTCACGGTGTTGCTCTCAAGGTTGCGCTTGAAGAGAGCGCAGTTTTGTCGAGGGAATGAATGCAGCCCAAGAATTAAAACACGAAGAACACGGGGACCATCGCAGCCTTCTAGGTACGTGATGAGCGGCGTACCTCTCCGTCCGCCCTTTGAAGCTGCGCCATATCGTTTGCGCTAACAGCACCAACAAATGTAAAGTCTTCAATTATTTCCGGGGAAGCCAGGTCCACTGGCGCGCCTGATAAGCAATCCGCACAAAGCACCGAGAGAAGAGTCTTCTCCTCAGGCGCCAAGTCCGGATTGATTCTGACGGGCAGAAGGGCACGGAATGGTGGAGCCCGGTCTTGAGGGGCTGTCTCTAGGGCGCACACTTGAGGCAACATAGCGAGTCATTCAGGAAGGCGACAGCCGTGCCCTTGCCGAGATGCTGCAACTCGTTGACAAATTTTGCAAGGAGCCCATTACCTGAGGCGTCTTGTAGTTGGACGAGCCCGCGAGCGACGGCTACTCCATTCTTGAGCAGCAGAGGTACAGGGTCAGTCAAAAGTTCCAAGGCCACAGGGTTTGCTTTCCACTAGCATAGTCGGGCCGTTGAGTTACCCTCGAAGCTCAAAATATCTGAAGAGAATAGAAAAAGGATCGTTCAACCATCTGAGAACCTTGATCGTTTTATCGGAAATTTAAGTGCCAGGATATACTGATGAAAAGTGGACCACGTGGCCTGGGAACTTTTGACCAACCCTGTACGTTGCTAGCAGTGCTACAATCGTAGTCGTGGAAAAAAATCATTCCCCACGAGAACGAGGCCACTGGACCGGGCGGCACCATTACGCCGTCGTCAACAAGTCGCAGAGCCTCATCTTCATTAGCCTGAATATGCCCGCTGGTGGGCAAAGGCGTCTCCCAAGAATCTCCAATTAACTTGGTCCTTTCGCAGTTCCGGCCACCGTATCCCCGCAAACTTAATTTCGTCTGTCCACCTAACTTTATGCCGCCCTCTGCTGCGTTTTCCTTTTCCTGGAATCCACTCTGTTACCCTTAAGGACCAGCAGTTATCTTGCCTTTGTTTTTCATGCCCTGCCCAAGCCCATTTCTTCCTCTTGATTTCGACTAGGATGTCATTTACCCGCGTTTGTATCTTCACCCACTCCGTTCGCTTCCGACCTCTTAACGTGCACCCGTCATTTTTCTTTCCATAGTTCGCTGTGTTGTGCTTAATCTGAACCCTCTTAGTTAGTCTACACGTTTGTGCCCCACAGGTGAGTGCTGGTAAGCTGTAAGCTCTTATAAACTTTAAGCTCTTGTAAGCTCGGTAAGCTCTCGTAAACTTTTCGCTTCAGGGATATCGACAAACTGCCATTCATGATCTCAGAGAACCTGCCATATGCGCTGCACCCCATTCTTATTCTTCGAATTACTTCCCTCTCATGGTCGCCATCAGTGGTCACAACCTGCCCTAAGTCGGCATATTCTCTTACTACTTCCAGCGCAGTGCCATAAACTGCGAACTGCTGTTCTCTTGCTAGACTGTTGAATATTGCTTTGGTTTTCTGCACCTTGATTTTTATCCCCACCGTTCTGATTGTCTAATTCAATGATCATGCTTTGCAGCTCATGTCCTGAGTGACATAGCAAGGCAATGTCGCAAGCAAATCGCAAATTACGTAGGTAATCTCCATTAACTCTTATCCCCAACTGTTCCCGTTTCAGGCCCCGGAATACCTCCTGTAAACAGGCGGTGAATTCCATTGTCAAGATCGTGTGTTCCGGCCGCACACCTTTCCTTATTGCAGTTTTATTGCTGACTTTATGCTGGACAATGGTATCTGAGCAGTGGTGATAAATATCTTGCAATATTTTCACATAACACTCTTCTGCACCCTGATTCCGCAATGCCTACATGGCAGCTGAGGATTTCACTGAGTCAGATGCTATCTCGTAATCAATGAAGACTATATATAGAGGTTGCTTATATTCTGCGCATTTCTCTGTCACTCGATTGATACCGTGAATATGGCCTATTGTCGAGTATCCTTTGCGAAAGCCTGCCTGAACATTTGGGTGTGTGAACTCTAACGTTGCCCTGACTCAGCAAATACCTTGTAGGCAACGGACAGTAGCCTGATCGCTCTGGAGTTCTTGAAGTCCTTGACGTCTCCTTTCTTATGAATTAAGATAATGTTAGAGTTCTTCCAAACTCCTAGTACGCTAGAGGTGACAAAGCATTGCGTATACAGGATGGATATTTTTTCTCGCACAATCTCTCCTCCGTCTTTCAACAAATGTGATGTTACCTGATCCTCATCAGTTGCTTTCCTCCTTTGCATTGCTCCTAAGGCTTTCTTTACTTCTTCCTTCGTTACCCTTAAGGACCAGCGGTTATCTTGCTTTCGCATTACATGCCCTGCCCAAGCCCATTTCTTCCTCTTGATTTCGACCAGGATGTCATTACCACGTGTGATCCGGGGCCCACTCTGCTCGCTTCATGGCTCTCAAAGCTGCACAAATCATTTATCCTTCCGTAGCTCGCTGCATTGTCCTTAACTTAAGGTGACCCCTCTTTGTTAGTCTCCACGCTTCTGCCCGATAAGTGAGTACAAGTAACATACAACTGCTCTATACTTTTCTCTTGAGGGATATTGGTAACCTGTATTCATGACCTCAAAAAACCTGCCATATGCGCCCACCACGCGGTTCGCTTGCGAGGCTGTTTCACATTACTTTGGTTTTCTGAATGTTAATTTTTATACCCAATGTTCCGCGCTGCCTAACTCATTGCTCCTTCTTTCAAGCTCATCTCCTGGGTTACTTAGCAAGGAAATGTCATGAGCGAATCGCAAACTTGTTAGGTATTCTCCATTAACACTTATCCCAAAATGTTCCCAATCCAGGCCTCGGAACACGTCCTTGTAATAGACAGTCAATAGCATTGGCGAGATCGTGTGTCCCTGCCTGACACCCTTTCTTACTGCAATTTTATTGCTGACTTTATTGCTGACTTCAGTCGTTAGAGATATCTTCCAGCATTTTCGCATAAAACTCTTCTACACCCTGATTCCGCAATGCCTGGATGACAGCTGAGGTTTCCACGGAGCCAAATGCTTTCTCGTAACCAATGAACGCTATACATAGTGGTTGGTGATATTCTGCGCATTTCTCTATCATCTGATCGATATTGTGAATATGGTCTATTATCGAGTATCTGTTACGAAAGCCTGCCTGATCATTTGGTTGATTGAAATCTCAGGTTGCCGTAATTCTATTTGCCATTAACTTAGTAAATACCTTGCAGATGCCCTTCCGTCATAAAAATTCACTATGATCATCAGTAGATACCTTCGAGGCGACAGGCAATCAGCTGATCAGTCTACAGTTTTCCTAGGCGTGGCCGTCCTTTTCTTATTAAGATATAGTTAGCTTTCTTCTTATTTTTGTTTTCGTTTATTTCTGACCTACATTGCGCAAAACAAGGAAAAGCAAGCAAAAGGTAGTTTCGCACCTGACAATGGCCTGCTCTTCCTATACAATGAAACCTACTTAAACACTAAAACACACTATCGCGCTGATGAGGACTAATACATTGTAGGTAGCATAGGAAGCATAGGTATGCTCCAGGTCATAGGGCATTGAGTCTACAGTGTGGCTAGTTTTTCTCGCCCAACCTACCATCCGTTCTTCAAGAGATCGGCGGTTATGTAATCTTCAGCAGCTGCTTGCACCTTTGCATTGCTCATACGACTTTCTTTACTTCGTCTTTACTGGCCGAATGTCCCGTTGTTCTGCACTCCTGCAACTCTCATTAATGTTCTGATTATGTTGGTGACGGCTTAGATTTGTGTATAATTCTTCAGCTACATTACCTATCTTCTCTATATTTCAAATGACATTTCCTTCTTTGTCTCTTAGCGCATAAATCTGGTATTTACCTATGCCTAGTTTTCTCTTCACTGCTTTTAGGTTACCTCCGTTCTTGAGAGCATGCTTTATTTCTCTATATTAAACTGCCTTATGTCGGCTACCTTGGGCTTATTTCTTAACTTTCATAGCTCTACCAGTTATGTTCTGTCCATAGGGTTAGTCGTTTCAAACTCTGGCGTTTCTATATCACGCTTTTTTTTCTCCTGAGATAGCTTGCCGGTATGCTGTCCAACGGTTCTACCGCCTACTTCTCTTGCTAACTCCATAGTGATAACCATGACATTACTGTAGATTGCTTGAAGTTTAATATCGCCTTCGTATGATACAGCGGAATATCTGTTGTGCAGCAACATTCTCGATTCCTCTACTTTCCTTCTTACCGCTAACTCGTTAATGGGCTTTCGCTTCATTGATTTCTTCTATTATCTGTTCAGGTCTATGCTAATTCTAGACCTTACCATTCTGTGATCGCTACAACGCACCTTTCCGAGCACCACCACATCCTCTACGATGCCAGGATGAGCGCATAGTGTAAAATATATTTCATTTTTATTCGACCATAGCGACTCTTCCGCATCCACTTCCTGTTCTTTCGTTTCAGGAAGAAGGCATTGATGATCAGTAAGAGTTGATTGTCCCCTCTACGGCTGCTCCAGTTGAAATCTCTCTTAAGATCACGTAGAGGGAAATTGGGTTGATGATAACTGTTGAAGGATTCTTGACGTCTCGTAGATTCGAATTGCTCAATCACATTGCAAGAGGACACTTCTTGAGAGGTTAACTTTTTATAACAATTAAAAGCACAATGGAAGATACAAGCAAGGAGAAAACATATTTACACCTGACTGACTCGACGTGACGAAACCAGCCCTCGGTCCTGCCGAAACAGTTGGTTTTAAACCCTATGTCCCCGCCCTCGGTGGGGAGAATAACCAATCAGGTGCTGTACAAACATACACCCAATAACTTATTGGGGAAAGGAAAACATCACCAATCAGCAATTTGGAAAGGATAACACCACCAATCAATGATTTGGGAAAGATGGTAACTCGTCGCGACACCGTACACATATGTAAACTTTCTAACATCACGATTTCGGATAATTATGCTTTCCTGCTGCGAGCTTCGCGAACACTCACTTTCCCAACGTCCGGTTGCCCCAAGTTCAAAGAAAGCCACTTCAACCCACCTGTTCCGCATCGTCGCTCCTCTGCCTGCAGCTAGCGTGGCAATAACCTGTTGACCGCGCTTCAGGCTGTCAAAGCACGCCGCTGCAGATATTGCACAAAAGCCACGCACTGTGACGCGGGTCCGCCTCGCCGCAAGCACGTGCACACAGGATGCGACCTAATGAATCTGTCCCTGTCGGGAGTTTGACCTTTCCCGTAAGGCCACAATCTAAATTGTAAATTGTAAATTGGTTTTTGAGGAAAGGAAATGGCGCAGTAACTGTCTCACATATCTCGGCGGACACCTGAACCGCGCCGTAAGGGAAGGGAGGAAGGTGGGAGTGAAAGAAGAAACAGAGAAAGAGGTGCCGTAGTGGAGGTCTCCGGAATAATTTCGACCACCTGGGGATCTTTAACGTGCACTGACATCGCACAGCACACGGGCGCCTCTTGAGTTTCGCCACATTCTCACAGCCAGTTTTTGGCTTGCTCCGTCGCCTCCGTCGCGCCGGCAGCCGACGGAGGGGGCTGGTTTTGGACTGTCCCCCCCCCCCCCGCCCCCCTCCAAATCGGGCGGCCGGTGCCGCCGGGTCCTGCTCTACGTTTCCGTCGAGCAGCGGCGACGGAGCCCGGCCTCACGAAGAGCCCGCCAGTCACAGCGCGAGCTCGCTTCACGTGACCCACCGCTTACTTGCTGCGACCAAGAGATGGCGCTGGCGAGCGTCCTCGGCGGCGGCGGCGATGCGCGGGTGCGCGGGCAGGGAGAACAAACAAAACGCCTGCTCTTTTTTGTACTCTGCGTCGGGAGATGCAGGCGTCTTGCGCCCCGAAAAGCGCCCGCTGTCGAGGAACAGAGAGCGGATGACATTTTTATTTCATATGGCAATATACGAGGTGTTCGAGCCAAAACGAGTCTCCGAATGAGCATTGTGTTTGCACTAGGCGTGGGATATACGGTAAATGATTTGTTTTTTTCGGGAGGGTAACGAAGAGGGGGACGAAAAGACTGTTGCCAGGTTTAAAGCGAAGTGAAGGGGATGGCTGATGCAAATGGGAACCATCCAGGTGAAGAAAGGAGAAAGGGGCGAGAGAGTGTAACGGCGGAGATAACAAAAGGAGCAGAAAAAACAAAATTCCATTTACCCGTTGCTAGCCTTTGAGGCTGTATTGTTTTTATTAGCCGTTTAAATTGTTTTGCTAGCTTAATTCTTGAATGGTTGTATAAAGTCCAATCTCTCAAGCCAGTGGATAACAGAGTTCATTACCACCCTACACATATTCAATTTCGTGGACATTGGCCTGAATACTGTGACTGCAGCACTCACTTCTGCAGCGGCTTTAAAAACAGCTTGCCATACTCATATCTATTTGTCTTGTTGCACTACGCGTGGTGTTTCGCTGAAAAAAAAAACTGGGGATTTGCGTAGAGTTAATAAACTAACTTCGAACTTTTTCCACCGCTTGCGAGATCGCATCGTTTTTTTCCTGCGATAAGAGCCAAGCGAACCAAAGCGCAAGCAGACGACAGACGACTTTCACCGCTACTTCGACATCTCGTTCGGACACCCCCGAGCAGCGTTTTTTTTTTTCGCGCGGAAGAAAAAAAAGGCACTGACGTAAAGTCACGTGGGAGCAGCGAGCGCCCGCCCAAACTGGTTTGCCGGTGTCCGGCGCCTCTTTCGATTAGAACACAAATCCGTTCCGTTGCGGCCGCCGGTCCCGGCTCCGTCGCCGCCGCGCCAGAGGAGACCGGCTGTGAGAATCAGGCCTAAGCCTGCACTATCCGGCGCCCCCCGTATCCCGCTGGGTTGAGCTCACCCCCTTCTGTGCGGTTGTGCAGAGGGCCCAAGAAAGAACGTAATGGGTATTCCACTAACGCGAAACGGATGCGGCAAACGATGTACAGCACCGCGAACTTGACTGTAAGTTATTTCTATCAGTGAACTCTACTAATAACTTTTCCAGGCTATTCCTGGAGGCTATGCCACAGTAGCCTACCCCATAGTTTCTGGCCAGCTTCTTGCCAACCTTCGCACGGAAGTCACCCATTAATACAGTGTACTGTGATTTTAAGCCGAAAGCCTTTAATGCCTCATACTGTCGTGACCAAGGAATGTTAGCGAATGTGTCCGCATTTCGGCGTCAGTACTTAAAAAGAAAACTTTTGAGGCTAGGAATCGAACCAGGGCATTTGACATTTCAAGTGGAGACGCTACCAATCCGTCACGAAGGCTCAGGGTTTGGGTATGAATAAAGGCGCATCTAGTGAATGCATGGGCTTCCTAAATAAAATAAAAAACCTAAAGAAGGAAAAGAGAAAACAAACAAAGATAAAAATAAAGTGAAAATAAAAATAAAACAACCAAAATTAAAAATAATATATGAGAACTAAAAAAAACAAAGTGCGCCAGGAAGCCGTTTCCCCCTGTAGCACTTTGGAGAGCCAAAGTGCCCCCTGGATATTTACTTTGTTCATTGCCGATGCCACGTCTTCATAGAATCTTCGAACATTCTGGTAATCATGGATGGATGTAAGTGCGTAGACCTGCACCACCTTCATCTTGTACCTCTCATTAAGCCTAAATGCGATAACTGCCATTGTCCCGTTAATACAGTTCAACTCCTCCATGTTGCCAGCAATGTACTCATTGTTTAAAAATCCCACACCTAGTTCTCGTCTGTCGTCTGTCCGCTAATCCACGATTGCACAATGCATGCCCGCCGCATAGTACTGTATACGACTGTATAATACATTCTCACAACCGATCACACGTGGTGTTAAACTGCTACACGCTTGTTGTTGAGCTCTGTTAGAGTGGCATATACAACACACAGTTGCTCAATGCATTACGCATCATCGTCATCACCAAATACTATGCGGTTTCGAAAAGAACAGGGAGCTATGTGAGGAGATACCAGCTGCGTGTTGTGCTCTCCGTCATTCAGTTTCGATTTTTCTAGAAAATGGCTGCCATCTGAAAATCTTTCTGAATTCCATCTTCTGGCTATTCGTGTTAAAAATAATCAGCAATAAAAGCATCCCAAACAGAGGACATTTGTCTTTTTTCCAAAAGAGTTCGTGCTGAAAATAAAGAAACTTTTGGAACTGTAAACACCTACACGTGCGTCTAAAGGGGACCTGAGTATATTGCAAGGTCAAAACTTTTCAAAGCCGCGCTCAAACTTTGCTTTATTTATTATCGTAATCGTCTTTAAAATGTTTACTTTGCTTTACTTAATGCAGGTATTTACGGGGACAATCAGCTTTTCGCTGTGTCAGCGCAGGTTTTTTTTTATTTTACAGGTGCAAACGGATTTTTAAACTAATAATCGTTCCTTTTAAAAGGTAGAGCATACAAAGGAGGCATCTATGATGCAGGATAAAGAAAAAATACCTTGCAAACGTTGGCCCGCAACTAAGAGCTTTAAAACTGAAGACTTCAGTGCTCTCAATCTGCAACCAACAGCTTGCGACGCTTCAAATATTTTTCAGTGACAGCTGGCAGTAGTTCGTATGCAAAAAAAAAAAATGAGTGGCGCAGAAATTTCCTCACTTTTGGCGGATGTCTCCGCCCAGGGTTTCGATAAATAAGCAGCAGCCAGGAAAAAGAATATGAGAGACAATCGCTCTAATTGCAGAGTAAGGCTCCTGCGACCATCTAGCTTTTATTACATCCTGGCAGTGGAATTTGCAAAACCATTGCAGCACAAGATTGTATGGATGGTCATAGTTGTTCGCTGCTGAACAAGTAGTAATGAAAATAATCATAGAATTAGACACGAAAAAGAGTAGAACTACGTGTTGTTAACGTTTGGAAGCAACACGCTTTACCCTTTCTAAAGTATTTCAAGCTGTGTATGCATCTGCGTTGTTAGTTTCAAAACATAGGTGGAATTTTATGCTTTTGTTCACCATAAGACGACAGAAAAATGAATTGATGTTTATATTCTTTATGCGAGTTTCTGTTGCTTTTGTATCCCTATGTACCTGGAATTGTAAGTGTTTTTCTCGTACAAGCTTTTGCAACTGCGCATACAATTAAACAGCCTTGAAGTTGCTTGAAAAAGAAAAAAAAGGCTGTCATCATTAAGCAAAAGATAGCTTTGAGGCACAAGCGATTGTTTGATGGGGAACAAAAATAATCAGCTGCTGTATACTAAAAGTTCAGCGTCTATATGAGATCCTCTGCGTCACAAGCTTTTGAATAATTTAAGAAAGGCGACCAGGAGAAAACACAAAATTGCTGTCTCCTGCACCATGCAAGTTATCAAGATTCTTCCCTATCCCGTCCAAGAAAATTAACCACAAATGCAGATAATGACGAACTGGGCCTCTCAAGAAAGGCGCAACTGGTACTGTGCACGAAGTTTATTTGTCACACAGCAGTGCCTATATTGGTCAATGTGGATTGGTCTTTCAAAGAGAGAGCGAAAGAGCTGACGTTCCTATTGAAAACAAGGTAACTAGAGAAAAACACGAACAACACAAAGAGAAGTGGAAGGGACGCGGACAGACTGACAACTTAATTGTTTTGTATGAAAGATGGTAAAGGAAGAATTTTACAGTCTTCTGGTGAGTATTCCTGCGTTGAAAAGCATTCTTGTGCGTGAAAAAAAAAAGTGGAGAAGTTGCGCCTTCCGCTTCTAGACAAGAATAAATTTTTTTACAGGCACAGTGACGCCGTACCTGAGAGGTGTTCGAAGCCTATATTATATAGAAAAAAACAACACGTGTGTCCTAGCTATCATTCCGTTGAACTTTCATATTGTGCAGCGCAATTTCTTGGCGCGAGGATGTGTCCGCAAGTATTTGGCAGCAATGACCACGTGTTTTTTTTTTCGCGCATACATATCATCGAACAAAATTCAGTTGTGAGTGCGCGCGTTCTCGGCACTTCTGTTTCGGTTGTGCGTGTTTTATGGCGCAGTGACGTCATATTCATGGCGCGCATCCATCGAGTAGCCAGCTTGCCGCTCTACTATAGCAGAGGTTGCAAAAGTAAGGCTGGAAGTTACTCAAAAACAACAAAAAAAATGTAGCAGGGAAGTCATTCAAGCCTGCAACATTTCGAAGGCCAGTGACAGATAGGTTTGCACGCTCCCTGTTTCGTTATCATAGGAGGAAATAAAGTTTCTGGAAGATTTTGTGAATTACAGGAATGTTTTTGTTCTTGCTGCCGTTTTCTAATGGTTCTATTGTTTTCGTATTTATCCTTTTACCCTTGACACTGCTTTTGGTAAGAACGTTTTACTTTGCATTACCTATGGTCTTGGTTTTGGAATGTCATCCACTGTTTTGTTGTGCGCCGTCGCCTGCTTCTCTGTCTGATATTGCTATATAAAATTAGCGTGAACTGCCAAGTAGGAGCGCGACGACGGACTAGAAAAGGCGTTATAGGTGCCGCCTCTCGAGCTTTCCGCACATGCGCAAACTTTCGCCATCTGGCCACGCTTCCGCTCACAGAAGCGCTGGCTGCGCGTTGCCGTGTTTCCTTTATGCATGACACATGCTACACGTCAAATATGACGGTGTTATCCACCTTGGCCCTTGATCCCCTCGAGCGCTGTTCGCTGCCAACATTCATCGGCAATATTGTCAAGTTTCTCTCTTACGTACACCGTTCCATCCGAACAATTGGAATTTTGAAATATGATTGCTCGTGCGATTCGGCTGCGGCGCGAAGTACGCTGCTGACGAAACGAAATCAGAGCAGCAGAAGCTCTAGCAGTGGTAGAGAGCGCTACTCTAGCGCGCAGGCCTATTCAAGTTATCGTGCAACAAGGCAGGTCGAGGGTGTGCGCTGCTACACAAGTTCCTCATTAGCGACCAGCTAGTGTGCAGCCGAGCCCACTCATTGCTTTGTAGTGGGGTCTCTCGGGGATGTTTTTTTTTCAGGCTGTGATCACGCACGTGACATTAGACAATGAGGCAAAATATTATCGGCGGTCTCAACAGTTTGCAGAGAGCAAGAAACTGTACTCTGTTATTTTAATAACATCACTCGAGCTACAACTGTTCGCTCAGTAGAGCAGTGCGCTCTCATGGAACGAGTCGGCAAACTCCAGGACAGTGGCAGCATGCCCACGAAGCACACGACTGGGTCACCGTCATCTCCAAGTATGTTCCTTAAGCTGCGCATGGCCGGCGGTTGTTTTCTGCAGTTATCGCTTTGTTTGGAATGTTCAGAGCGATCCACGTGACGTTAACTGCATGCAGTATGCTCAGCGTTTGCTGAGAATCTCACAGTAAACATTTTGCTTGTTCGTTTATTAGAGAGGCTGATAGTATCTGATGCTGTTCGTTTCAGAGCGCTCTGTGCGCTAAGAGACACGCTGCACATTCGACCGGCTGATACCAGGCGCTTTTACTACATTCGGCTGACTCTTCCCAAGCGCTCGCCTCTGCTAATGGCACCTCGGGGCGTTCCGAATTTCTTCGCATAGCGTTTGGATACCTTGGAAAATTCAGCGCAACAAAGGGATGAGTACAAAGGAAGAAGACACAGACGAGCCGAAATCGCCCAGCTCAGCACAATCGGGGAAAGCAGAAGGGCGAACCAAGAAGAAAGAAAGAGAGACACAAGAACGCAGGACCAGGGCTCAACTACGAAAAATATTTATTTTCAAACGGGCCATACTATGTACAATCCAATACGCCAAGAGCCCAGTGGCATGAGCAACCATGACAGTGCAAGGAGCGCTGACGCAAACACTGAACTTTATCACTGAAGGCCAGATACCAGTAAAATCTCACTGTCACGCAGCCGAACGCTGAAGGGAGTAACGAAGTTTATAAGTACAAAATGAGTCTTTATTTCACAGCAAAACACAGCTAAGCGAATGTAGAGTCAAAGGAAAACGCTCAAAGAGAACAAAAAAAAAATACAGGCAACAACAACAACCTGAGTCTGTGGCTAAAAAAAAATTCTAAAATGCCATCAAATCCAGGTGGTCATGGGAAATCAGAAGGCGGATGCACCAGCATTGTCGGCCGCTACAGTCGGTCGCTGCACTTGCCTCGGCACCTAGCAGCTGTAGTAGCAGGCTGAAGCCGACGACGAATCCAGAGTACCTGCCACCGGCTCTCATCAGCGAGAGACAAGAATCAGCGAGAGGCGTTCCGCGTTATGGCGGCGGCATGAAGTAATGTTCAGGCTGGATGTGGACGACTGTGTATATTTCTGAATTTTTTTTTTTAAATTCCACATCAACATGTTCAAAAGTGTCCCTAAAGAGTTCTGTAATAATTAATATTAAAATAATGTAACTATTATATTAAACCGTAATGTATATTTTCTAAACTTTATTAACATTATTTCATAGCTGAAAGGTTCTTGAGAAGAAAAAAATCTAAATTATGTCGTACACTTGCCTTCTTCAATTGACGAGGAGACAGAACTTCCAGCGCACGCATCGGCCGTAGAATTACATGTTTCATGGAATCACAGGTGGAGGCATGCCAGATACATCACACAGGGCACGACAGCCGGCGCGGTAGACGTTGTAAATGTCGTCTTGATTCACGCATACCAGCAACCATGGATCGTATCCGAGCGCTGCGTGTAGAGCTGTCATCAATCGCTGCCGAACGGAGAGCCGCAGGTAGTCGACGGCCAGCAAAGGCTCCCCCGGCCACAGAGCTACACACACGACGCAGTACGTCTCTGTCGGGCAGTCTGGCTGTTTGGTGAGCAAGCAGGCGGTGAACACACCACTGTGCACTGTCCACTCGATAGTTGCTTCGCGTTCGCCAACTGCCAAGGCTGCCGCAATGCGGCTCAGCAGCGCGCCAGACTGACCAAAAGTAGGCGCAGTCCTAAGACGGAAGACCCGCCACACAACTATGCGCTTTCGCTGCGCCATCCAGCCGCGCAGGCATGCTATCCGCCGGAGACGGAATTCGTCGCTCTCAGCAGGTTGGACAGCTTCGCATAACGCACCGTGAACATTGGAGGGCGGCAGTTCCCGAAGTCGCGGCAACCACGGCAAGTTCTCTTCGTCCAAGGGCAGCAGTTGCTCTATAGGGAATCCACGCAGCAGATATTGCAGGTTTGACATCTGGATATCCGCCATTGAGGAGCCGAGTTGTGGTACTGAGCGGCGATGGTTAGCCGTCGTTCGTCGGCGTAAGGAAGTGCACACCCCTCTCGATAAGTTAACAAACGCAATCACTTCCCTGGCACAGCTGTTTCCATTGCCCACAAGTAGATGGGCGGCTTAAAATTGCACTTCCGAGTGCTGCTGCTGATACATCTCATCCCATTCAGGCCGTATTTATGGGTGGTTTCATCTAATGACTGGCGTCAAGCCCTCTGCCGGGCGCAATGTACTCAAAGCGTCACTCAGAGGCACTCTATCATTCTATGCTTTGTCATACGGCATAGATTTTATCAAAGATGCGGAAGTATTTATCTCAGAAGAAGCACGGTCAAGCGCGCCCAGAATGGAAAAAAATGCGTACAAAAATATATCAGATAATATGAAATCAGGTGCCGCATTTTTCAGAAGCATATGCGTTAAGGTCTTACCAGCGCCTCTATAACAAGTTACTGGCTGGTTGTCCTCATAACTCTTCGTTCTTTAATTCTAGCTAGCTAAGTACCCGCCCTTTCACGGGATTATTCTTTTGTCGGGGGAGCGCAAAAATAATCTTATCGGGTGGTCTAGCTGAGAGGAACAAACGGCACGTGTTCACGACGGCAGCTGGAGGACAATGCCATTCTTCAAAACGGGTGCCTTACTGGCCCTATCGATCGACGCACACGTCTCAGTCTCTTAAGCAAGTAATTCTGGTAGCTGTTTTGGGGGGAAGGTGAGATAAAGGTATAGAGAATCTGCGTGGCACATGCGGCACTGCAGTTGTTTTATTTGGCGACTAAAAACTGGTGATCTCAGCCGCTTGCTCGGCTACAAACGCTCGAGCACACTCTAAACGATTTGAGGCCCGCGTTCGGCAGATAGCATTTATTGCCTAGCTTGTCTCGGCGCAGCTCAGGTACCTCACCGAGCGCAACGAAATCTGCTTGCTGCTCTCGATGGGTGTTTTTTACGGCCCTGCAATCGACGCGTCGAACTTCAGCGCGGGTTCCCCAGGTATATACTGGTAGCGTGCATTTTATAGAACCCCATATGTTCAAAACATGCAAGCTTGGGGGTGGAAGACAGAGCAATCTATGGCACGTGTGCAAAAGCGTGGTCATCAATATTGTGGCGAAGCAGAAGAATGGCGGCCGCAGACGTAGACGGAAACCTTTAAGCGGCCGAGTTCCTTCCCAAAAACCAAGCCCAGCCCAACCGCTTCTAAGGCGACTTTCTCCTCTTAGTTGTCGTCTTGAATCAGCGCGAAGGTAGACCTGGTGAGGCGAATGGGAGTAGTCGCCCCAAGACTACAGAGGAAAGTTGAAAAATACCGACGATAAGGACGGGAAAGCCCAGAAAAGTTAAGAATAGCATGCAGAGAGCGAGACGCAGTTTAAAATACGGAGTGAAGAGCACTGCAGCCACGCGAGAGCTGCGATTTTAAACCACCCGAAGGAACAATATCAGTTCGTAGTCGCCGACGGGCGCACTTCCATCACGAACGACTTTATAATTCACGTTTCCGACGCGCCGGAAGACTTTATACGGTCCTTAATAGTGGAGAAACTATATTTCCGACAACCATTTTTGGCTTACAGGGGCCCACACCCACACGCCGCACCTCTTTATAGGGCAGTGCCCAAGGGCGGAGGTTTTAATTTCGGGAGCCCGTGCTTTCGTGTGTCTTGATGCGCAAGCAAGCGAGCTGACGGGCTTAATGGCTTTTTCGGCGTAGCTGCCCGCGTGCAGTGTGATGTCGTCACCAGCACACAGAAGCATCGGTTCGACGTCCTCCGCACTTCTGTAAAAATATGGAACGGGAAAAAGCGGGCTCTTCTCTGAGTCACTTTGTTATAAGCAAAGGTAACGTAGGGGAGCATCTGGTGCAGCCATGCCCTTGGCGAGAGATGCTGCAACTCGCTGGCAAAATTTTCAAGGAGCACTGTCACGGGTTCGGTGACTACGCGACATCATCACCGAGTCCGGACAATGAGGGGGTGGCCGTTTGATGCCCGGCGTAGCCGGTAAGCAAACGTAGTGACTGAGACCGAGGCGTGTTAAGAGGCAACAACAACAAAACAACGTTTATAGCTTCGATTGAACAATCCGGCAGCTTTCACAGACACGTAATTTACATTCTACAAAACAATTGCGGTAAGCACATAGCAGTAAACACACTGAATTAAGTTATACATTGAATATTTCTACACAGGTCAGAATACAAGTGAGAGGCCAATTAGACACAGTCAATCAAAAGTTGGAAGGTGACAAACATACAGTCAACCGGGAAGCGCGGCTGCAGTCCATCCACAAACACACAGTCAGTGCGGCCCTCGAAGGCGACGTCCGTCCAGGGCAGCTTGCGGTTTCGAGGATGCAGTGCGGCGGCTCGGAGATCCGGGAGTTCGCGCCGGCAGCGTATCCACCGACGAGCGGACTTCAGTTCGTTTCCATACGGCCCCCTTTTAAAGCCCCCGGGCGCTAGCGAGCGAGCACTCGCGGCGCCACAGCGTCGGCGTCAAAAAAAAAAAAAAATGGCTGAGGCTTAGCTAAGGTTAAGCCTAGCCAGATGCGAATCATATTGATGGCTAGGCTTGGTAAAGTTCCTCGCTTTGTTCTTCAGTTGTTGTAGAACGTTGACGCCGAGCCGCATACTGAGCACGCCGCTTAGCCAGACGTTCATCCCGCTCTTCATCGGTCTCTGTGGCACGCTGAAGCTTTCGCTTCTCGTTCAAATCAGCCCTGCTTCTAGGCGGCATCCCAACACCTGGCCGCCTCGTAAGTGCCCGGAGAGCGAGGCAAGCTCAGCTTTATACCGCTGCTGTAGCGTCACGTGGTCAGCTGCAGCGCCTCTGATGTGGAGCCTCCACCGCCGCGGCCGACCGCGCGAGCCGGCAGCCCATCTCTCCTCTGCTGTGACGTCATGTTGTCACGTGGTCAGCCGCCGCGCCTCTGATGTGGAGCCTCCACCGCCGCGGCCGACCGCGCGAGCCGGCAGCCCCTCTGTCCTCTGCTGTGACGTCATGCTGTCACGTGGTGTCACGTGGTCACGCTAAACGTCACGTGGTCAATGGTAGCTCCACCGCCGCGCTCGACGGGCTGTAGTGTAGCTCTAGTAATATGCTTCGCATAAAAACAAAACACCAAAAAGCGCAACAAGAGCACGTAGGCACGTACACTTTGGCTCTGCATTACCGCCATCTTGGAGGAGGAAAAAATTAACGCACAACTAAAAAGGAGCCCTAGGCTTCGACTCTCGATTCGGTGACCTTGAAAACGCAAAAAAGTAAAACACAACGAAAAAGCCAGTCACGTAGGCCGCAACTCCTTTCTTGCTAATGGTCAGCTCAAGACCTCGGCAGATCGGGGTCGACCTTGAGCAGCCTCCGCTTTAGCAATGCAAGGGGGTTGTCTAAATAACTGAAAAAAGCGTGCATGCATGCTTGCTCTTCCCGAGACACATACAAAGAAATGTGGACGCATCAGTTTTATACAAACAAAAGTAATTTACAGGCTGCTGCCACTTCTGTGACACGACCCCCCACTTTCGGAATATTATCCGATAATATTCCAGACCCACAGAAGTCGGCGAGCAGGCCTGTGCACAGATATACAGCGCGTGACATAACCAGTTATATGAAACTAGCACACAATTCAAGTCAGCGTGTACACATGCACCATAATACATGAATAAATTAATAGCGAAAATTAATAGCGCGCGACAAATCTAGAGCCTGCTAAGAAAATCAGCACCGACATGGTCCTTGCCCTTTATATGCTCGACGGTGACCTGATATTCTTTGAGCAGCAAGCTCCAGCGCAGGACTCTGCTGTTTAGCTGTTTCGCTCTTTGGATGTAGCTCAGTGGTTGGTGGTCCGTCTGAACTAAGAACGGCACCCCATACAGGTAGGTGGAAAACTTCTGTATTCCCCAAACTAACGCTAAGCTCTCCCTCTCGATTGTGCTGTATGCTGCTTCCATGGGGAGCAATTTTCTGCTCGCGTATGCCACCGGGTGAAGCGTTCCGTCATACCGCTGCATTAGTACCGCGGCAAGGCTGGTATCAGAGGCATCCGTGCACAGCACAAACTGTTTGGAGAAGTCTGGCAGCCGTAGTATCGGAGGGCTTCAGACCCGACGCTTGAGCTCTTCGAAGGCTTCCTGATGGGCCGGCGTCCACCTTACGACGTTCCTCTCTCCCTTTCTCGTCAGCTGGGTGAGGTGCTCGCTTATTCTTGCGTAGTCGGGTATGAAGTCGCGGTAATACCCCGACAAGCCAAGGAAAGCGCGTACCTGACGCTTTGTTCGAGGAGTTGGCGCCGCCTGTATCTTGTCGAGCGTTTTCCCGAGTGGTGTGAGCTCAACTCTGCCAATGCGGTGCCCGAAGAACTCGATGCTTTCCATCCCAAGCTTTCCATCCCGAATTCGCATTTGCTTGGTCGTACTGTCAGGCCGGCCATCTCGATTCTCGCAAACAGCTGTCTCAGCGAAGAAAGGTACTCCTCCCACGTAGCACTGGCAACGAGGACATCATCATAATAGTGCTGCACTCCGGGAATTCCCTCCACCACTCTTTGCATCAATCTTGAAAATACTGCCGGGGCAGTCTTTACGCCGAAGGGCATAAAACGGAATAGAAAGAGACCCGATGTCGTTAAAAACGCCGTTTTGGGCTTGGACTCCTCAGTCAATGGGATTTGCCAATATCCTTTGGCAAAGTCTACCTTTGAGAAGTATTTCTTCTCTCCAGCTGCGGCGAAAACCGCGTACGCTCTGGGCATTGGCTCCGAATCGGCAACCAGGATGTCTTTCAGGCGTCGGAAATCAATGCAAAGCCGGTTCGTTCCGTCAGGTTTCTTCACCAAGAGGACCGGTGAATTGTGCGGTGACTGGGACTTCTCGATTATTCCCAGTCGCTCCATCTGCTGCATCTCTCTTTCTACGGCTTCTCTCGTCGCAAACGGAAGTGGGTATTGTTTTATGTTGATCGGAGTGCGGGTAGTGAGCTCTAACCGGCACTCGGACCAGTCCGTCTTGCCCGGGACGTCGGAGAAGATGCCAGACTGTTCTGAAATCACTTCTCGGAGCTGTCTCCGTTGATTCGCCGTCAAATCATTAGAAAGCTTCACATCTCGCTCGCCCTCTGACTGTTCAAGCGCCGGAACAGGAATGGCTCCCTCGCTGTCCGATTCGGTGACGCCGCAGATCGCGTCGCACACGCGTTCTGTTGGCTGGCTTTCCCGCTCTTTCTCTCTAGTCTCTTTCTCTAGTCGCAGACACTCTATTTTCAAACGCATAATCTCTATCTGATGTTCGTCAGCTGCATTCGCGGCTGCGCGCTCCTGCTCTGCTCTCTCTCGGGCAAACGCCCGCTCTTCGCGCTGCTTATCTTCGACCCATTTTCTAAGCTCAGCGCTTGTCACCCCCAACTGGCTACCCATAGCTATCAACCTTTCCAAATCCATGCATCTATCTCTGCTAGTTCTATCCGGTCTGTGGAGTTAGACGTCCTCATGCTATGGCGTTTCTTAATCAGATCTTTTGTCTCCTGAGATAGCTTGCTGGTATCCTGTCGAACCATCCTACCCCCTAATTCTGCGGCGCACTCTGTAACGATAGCTGTGAGATTATCATTCATTGTTTCAACACTACATATGGTTTTTATCTATGCCTATTTTTGTCTTCACTGCTTTTAAGCTGCCTCCGTTCTTGAGAGCATGCTAGATTTTATACATGTTAAACTTCCTTATGTCAGCAAGCATGCGCTTATTTATTAGATTATTGGGCGTTTTTTTAATAAGATCTTGAGTTTCCTGCGGTAGCTTGCCGGTATCCTGTCGAATCATCCTACAACCTTCTTCTGCGGCGCACTCCGTACCGGGACCGGATCGACTGCGAGAGCGACTGCGTAAAATAGATGAGTACATTCTTTAATATTTTTAAAAGTGTGCTAAGTTTAGGCTGTTGGGGGAAGTGCAGGTTAAGAAATACAATTTGGGCCAGGGGCCTATATTCGGCCGGGACTATTTGGCCGGCAGTTTTTTCAGTGCTTTTTTGTGCGTTAACTTTTAGAGAGATAGCTATTTTTTTTTCTAAGTGATCGATCGGCATTTGCGGTGGAGAGAATTTTATTTTATTTGTGCACGTGTTTTCAAGTGTTTTTTTGCCTTGAGCCTGTAGATATCTTAGCATTTGGTGGAAACAATAATCGAGTGTTGCTAAGATGGTTAAGCTACTGAAGGTTCGATGTATTGAGTGTGAGGCGTCGGTGAAATTAAAAGAAACGCGGCTCTATTCGGTGGAGGAAGCCGAAGGCGCAGATTTTATTTGCAAATTCTGCGTACTAGGTGCAAGCCTGGACAGGGCTGAACAGGCGAACTGAAAACTAGTGCGAAGGGTGGATGCTTTAGAAACAGAGTTACAGATAGAGAGGGCAGAGAAGCGCAAGCTTCAAGAACAGCTTTGTCAGTTGGAGTCAAAAACGGCTGACACCGCCATTGGAAGCCACAATGGCGGGCATTCCAGCGCCACCCACGTGGATGGGGCTTGCACTGGCATGGACAGCGATAAGCCAGTAGGTCAGACATGTTCAGGCAGGAACAGCTAAGCACAGGTGGCAGCTGGGAAGTCGAGAGGCGATACTGAGAATGGGAACGAGCTAATTCCAGGAAATGAGGTCACAGTCGCTGATAAGAGGCAGCAAGATCCGGAAGCTAGGAGGGAGGGGCAGAGTGCGCTAGGGCTTATCGCTGGTGACTCAAACATGAGGCGCTGCAAAACAGCTTTTCTGGACCGTGTGAAGGGCGACAGGCGGGTAGCAGTCGGGGTGTTTCCAGGAAGGATAATGGACGATGTTCTGAGAGCGCCAAAAAGTGAACATTCCGAGGAGGTTCCAAGGTGTAACTTGGTAGTGGTAGCGGCGGGGCTAAATGATGTCCTGAATGGTAACGCCGCACAAGTAGGGAAAAGCTTAGCTGAGGGAGTTGACGGTATAAGGGCGATAGCACAGCAAGCGCAGGTCGTGGTGTGTACAGTGCCGGAGGTACAAGGCAGGAATGTAGAGGTTGCTAAATACGTTGTGAATCTTAATCGAGAGATAAAGAAGTTAAGCCTCGAGAAAGGCTTCGAGGTGGTAGAGAGAGAGACTTTAATGAATAATGGAGTGGTCTGCCTGGTTATAGGCCTGGCATGCTACTCCAGATGAGGGTGAAAGAAGAGGGTGAAGGAGAGAGAGAGAGAAAAAAAAATATCTGTGCCTCCCCCGTAACCGAGAGTAGGGTAAGCATGAAATGCAGAACGATGCAGAAGCGTACGCGGACATGACGAGGTGCAGGCCTGACAAGAATGTATATGCAGCGCGTTCGAAACTGTCTAAAGTGCGTAGAGGCGAAAGCGTTTTCCGCACCACTTTGCCTATGTGGCACTGGTGACGTCACCACTGGATTACGTTACATATAATTGATGACGAAATAATGACAAATTACTAATTGGTGACTAATTTCTCATTAATGACAAAATACTAATTAACTGCTAATTAATGACGCTCAAGCTTCGCTTTTAGGAGTGGAACGCGACAGCATGTTGTAGCGCTGCCAGGCAGTCCACGGAATGCCACCACCCGTTCGCCGCGATGCCCTTCGAACGCGACGCTTTTTGAGGAAAGCCTCCGCCGCGGTGGCTCAGTGGCTATGGTGCTCGGCTGCTGTCCCGAAAGACGCGGGTTCGATCCCGGCCGCGGCGGTTGATTTTCTTTGGAGGAGAAATTCGAGGCCCGTGTACTGTGCGATGTCAGTGCACGTTAAAGAACCCCAGGTGGTCGAAATTTCCGGAGCCCTCCACTACGGCGTCTCTCATAGCCTTAGTCGCATTGGGACGTTAAACCCCATAAACCAAACCAAAGGAAATGGCGCAGTAATTCTCTGTCATCTCGGTGGACACCCGACCCGCACCGTAAAGGAAGGGAGGAACGCCACCACCCGTTCGGCGCGAAGCTACCGGTTACAGGCGCGAAGCTACCGGTGCTTGTATGCCGGTTCTGTAGGAGGGCTTAGAGTGTCTCGTTAAATCTCGTACGGTGCCCGGATGTTCTCATTTCAATGCCCGGATGAGTGGAATTCAGTGCCCGGATGTTGGCTCTCGGTCTCGGCGTGACGTCACCCCACTGCCGATAACGGGAGCTAAAAGCATTTCATGCTTAAAAAAGTGACATTAAACATACTCAACACTCACGTACTCACAAATACACATGATTATCAAAGTATGTCTACTAAAACCGTGTCCCTTAGATGACTATCAAAGTATGTCTACTAAACCCGTGTCCGCCGCGGTGGCTCAGTGGTTATGGTGCTCAGCTGCTGATCCGAAAGACGCGGGTTCAATCTCGGCTGCGGCGGTCGAATTTCTATGGAGGCGAAATTCTAGAAGCCCGTGTACTGTGCGATGTCAGTGCACGTTAAAGAACCCCAGGTGGTCGAAATTTCCGGAGCCCTTCACTACGGCGTCTGTCACAGCCTGAGTCGCTTTGGGACGTTAAACCCTATAAACCAACCTAAACCAACCAACTAAAGCCGTGTCTCTTAGAAAAACTAAGAAAGCTTTTGTGCCTCGCTCAGCCGAAGTCGCATCAGTACAGGCTCCAAGGACATGCTCCAGGTGCACGGGGTCGTCCTGACGAAGTCCTAAAGCACCTAACAGTGCCTTGCGATGAATATTAAAGATTTGGCAGTGGCAGATTAAGTGTTGTATATCCTCGCGCACACCACTTCTCGGACACAGAGGGCTACTTAATGCAGCAATTTTTTAAAGATAGAATTTAGTAAAGGCAACGTCCAGACGAATCTGGTGCAGACAATTACAGTCACGTCTATCTAAATTGCGGGGCATGCGGAATTCACAAGAGGGGTCGATGCGAAATAGGGGTCTGTATTGACGCCGCGGATGGCACCCCGAAGAGCGTTGCATCTGCCAGGATTTAGTAGTGAGCGAAGTCTCGCGCCATCACTACGAGAAAAGGGTATGGGTAGGAACAAGGAGGTGTCGCCATGCGCTGATCTTGCTGCACCGTCAGCACGATCATTGCCTGCGAGGCCGCAGTAGTGAGCGGGTAACCACTGAAGCACAACACGGTGACGTAACTCACAGGTCTAGGTGTGTAACCTGTTTTGTCATCGAAGATCTGCTCCTGAAGGCTTCGTGGTGAATTTATCGCCTGTAGTGCAGCGCGAGTCACTGAAGATAACACACGCTGTTGGCGGTTGTTGTAGGAAGTGAGTAAATGCAACACGCAGAGCAGCCAGCTCGGTAGCAGTAGTCGAGGCGCGGTGACTGAGTATCGCTGAAATTGTGGTGCATGTTGACGTAATCAAGACGCCAGTCGCTGAGGATAAGGACGTGACAGAGCCATGAGTGTATATGTGGTGGTACGCATTATAGAAACTATGAATGTCCTCAAGCGCAAAGTATTTAAGTGCAGGATTGGGGGTGTTTGTTTTTTCTTTTAATGCCAGGGATTGTGATCTTAATTTGCCATGCTGCATACCTCCAAAGTGCGGTGGAGGGTGTGACAGGACGCTGGTACTGTCATGGGAGAATGTTGGAAATTTCCTCCACGCAGTACTCAGCGAGTGGATGGTTTGGTACACGAGCCACAAACCGGATCTGGGCACGGAGGAGCTCCTGGGTGAAGAGCACTGATGCCGATAGACGTCTGCTCTCAGCTAGAGTACCCATTGTGGAGGTGTTTTTAGGAAGGCCGAGACAGATACGCAAGGCTTTAGCTTGCATGGCTTCAATGATTTTAATATTTGATCGCGAAATACCCTCTAGAGCTGGGAGACTAGCGCAAAAGGCCTTCACAGAGCGCTCCATACAGTCGTAGTAATGATTGTGTAGAACAGCCTCTTCTGCTGGTGGAAAGCATACGAAAAATAGAGGCGTAAGAGCAGAGCTTGACTTTCATCTGTTGCACATGTGGGGACCAGGAGAGTGACCTGTCAAACGCTACCCCCAGAAATTTATGGGTTGTGACGTACGGTATTGGAGTGCCAGCAACTTTCGGCACGTAGCGCGAGAGATCACGCCTTGAAAATGCAATTGCTGAGATTTTATCTGACGACATGACGACATGCCCTCTGTAGACAGGCATGCACAATGCGCCTATTGCGTCCGGAACACCATATACAGATGTCATCTGCATAAAGGGAGATTTCAACTGTCGTTGGCAAGCATTTTTCCAAGCCAACAAATGAGAGATTGAAAAGGGTGGGACTTAGTATACCCCTCTGAGGTACTCCGCGAGATATTTGATGCGGAGCTGTGTCACCTTCACTTGTTGACATAAAAATCGATCTTTCGTGAAGATAGTCGCACAGCCACTTATACATTCGTCCGGTAATGCCAATTGATTGTAAAGCTGAGTGAATTGCCTCATGTGTGACATTGTAAAATGCTCCCTTCAAGTCAAGAAACACTGCAATGGTCATAGACCGCACTGCTTTTCTGCGTTTGACACAATTGGCAAGGACAATAACATTGTCAATGCTGCTGCGTCCTTTTCGAAAACCAGACATGGTCGGAGGATAAATTCCCCTGTTCGTCAGGCCCCAGGTTAAACGGGAGTGAACCATTTTCTCCATCAACTTCCCGACGCAACCTAGAAGGGCTATGGGACGATAGGAGATTGAGGTGGTAGACATTAACAAGGAAATGCACAGAGCAGGTTTGGGCAGATACTTTGGACGAGGTGGCATCCATTTCAGTGGAAGGGTAGGAGAAGAGATAGGCTGGCGGCTTGGAGGCCGAGCGGTAGCTTTTTTAGGGGGTCCACGGTGGCTCAGGGCGTAGGGATAAGTAGAAGCGATGTAGTAAATGCAACAATGGCGGCTGAGCTCAACAAAATGGCCACTAGGAGGCCCAGAAAGAAAACTACGAAAAATAAATTTAACGCCAGGATCAGTTACATAAACATGCAAGGGGGTAGAAAGAGAGCGAAATGGCTAGAAATAGAACAGCAGTTAAAGGACGAAGCAGCAAGTGTGTACGCTCTATGCGGGACACATCTGAGGGATCTAGAAGATCCACCTTTAATCGATAGCTATGTCTGGGAAGGGTGCAACAGAACAACAATGGAGGAGAAGGGAGGAGGAGTAGGTATGCTGATACATCAAGGAACAAATTGGCAAAGAATAAAATCAACTTGCAAAGATCATGTCTGGGTATCAGGTACAATTGCTGGCAAAAGGACATGGCTAGGTGTAGTTTATTTAGAGACCGGGGACAAATGCAGGCAAGAAAACGAGGAGCTAGTTAAGTGCCTCACTGACGATATAAAGCAGGTTGGAGACGGTGTCGATATTATTTTGCTTGGTGGCATGAACGGCCACATCGAGGATCTGGATGGATACACAGACTGTAACGGGAAGTTAATGCTAGACTTGTGTGATCGGCACAATCTAGTTATTGTCAATAAAGAAACTAAATGTGAGGGACAAATCACGCGGGAATCCCGTAACAGGCAGACAACCATTGACTACTCTCTAATGTCGCAGGGCATCTATAGCAAGCCCGCAATAATGGAAATAGACGAACGGGGGAAGTACAGCCTAGGAAGTGACCATAAACGTATTAGTCTACAGTTGGGAGCCCTAGTCAAAAGAGAAATGAAGTCAAAAAGACACCGCAAAATTAAACGATGAACAAATAGCGCTAATATCAGCCGATATAGAAGAAGTAATCGAGAAACGCCCCATGAAAATGTGAGATTATAATCAGTTAGAACTGCTAATCGCTACAAAAATGAAACACGTGAAAGGAGTAAACCGCTG